>NC_053428.1:48939969-49065362 GCF_007990345.1 Gossypium hirsutum | reverse complement strand
TCGGGCCTTGTGGTGCACTGGCTTTAAAGCCCTCACTATTCCTTGCAGATGTCTCCCTAAACCTCTTCTCGCATGAGCTCCCCTTCCTATGGTCAACTTGACACCCATTCTGGTATTTCTCGACAGTTTTGGCATCGGAATTCTATTTCCCTCAGCGACGAAAGTGGCATTGATAATTCAAGGGATCGAAGGAACATTCTACTGCATCCTTGCTTACTTCCAGGTATGGCGCATCAGCAGAGATAGATGCGATGATGTCTTCTTCGCCTTCGACTGTGACCAAACAGCCATCCATGGATGAATTTCACTTTTTGATGGTGGGATGATGGGACTGCTCCAGCAGAATGAATCCAAGGTCTTCCCAAAAGGCAGTTATAAGAGGGTGTAATGTCCATGACTTGGAATTCGACCTCATATATGTAGGGGCCCACTTCTAAAGGGATTTCGATCTTTCCCATGACTTCACGCCTCGTCCCGTCGAAGGCCCTTACCGTGGAATGACAGGGCTTTAAGTAGGACAATCTATCGGTATTCTGGAAAGTGTAGCCAATGGCATAACATTTAATGCTGACCCATTATCGATGAGTACGTTCGGTATTATGTAGCCCTTGCAGCGGGTCGTGATATGCAGCGCTTTCACCGAACCTCTACCATTTAGCGGTATCTCATCATCACTAAAAGAGATGAAGTTGTCCGCATTCAGATTGTTTACCCACCTATCAAGCTTTTCGACAGATATGTTGTTGGCCACGTAAGCTTGATTTAACACCTTCAATAAAGCGTTTCGGTGTGGCTCTGAATTTAACAGTAGAGATAGAACTGAGATTCGTGCTGGCTGCTTGCTCAGTTGTTCCACCACACTATATTCACTGTGCTTAATAATTTCAAGAATTCTTGAGCTTCTTCCTCATTCACAGGCTTTTTAGTTTCTTGCACGGGTGGAATTTCTTGCTCGACTTCGACCTCGTGCATCACTGCTTTCCCTTTTTGCTTCGAGTCACTACTTTTCTTTACCGGTTCAACTTCTTTAGAATAGCATCGTCCACTTCGAGTAAAATGACCTACCTCCCCAACATCTTCAACTATGGCTTTGGACTTTTCAACTTCCGGTGTAACGATATTAACATCATATCTCCACGGTACTGTTTTGTTGTCCTTATACGGGAAAGGAGATGGTACTTCAATTACCATCTGTGGTTTCAATGGCTCTCTCATCGCATCGTAATAAATTACCAACGGTCGATCAGCACTATAAGGGGGCCCTGATGATTGGCTATCAGAGACGCATACTTCTCTTTCGTTGGCATCTTCACTCTTGTTAAGGACCTTGATCTCCTTATTATTCATCCGGTCTTGAAGTAACCTTTTAAAGTCCTCGCACGACTGAATGTCGTGCCCAACAATCCCATGAAATTGCAAAAACTTTGACCTTCTTCTCCAAAAACTCTATCAGAGTGACAGAGCAATCCTTTCTTAACTAATACCTCCCAGATTTTCTGCAGAGGCGTCCTTATTTCTGCCACACATCTTCTGACCTTCCATTCATCCTCTTTCCCCACTGTGCTCACATTCCCTTCGGTATGGTTAGGGAACGGGTTCCCCGTGGCGTTACTAGCACTATCGAATCGTAGGATACCCGCGTCAATGAGTCCTTGAACTCTCCTTTTGAAAGCGAGACAGTTCTCAGTAGAGTGCCCTTGGTTCCCTGCGTGGTATGCACAACTAGCGTTTGGATCGTACCACTTTGGGTATGGAGGTTTAAGGGGTGCCATGTAATGGGGAGAAATTAGCTGTTTTTCTAAAATTTTTGGGTACAATTTCCCATACGACATAGGGATGGGGGTAAATTGCGGTCTCTCGGGATTAGGCCTTGATGGTCTTGGTTCATTTCTGGGTTGGCTTTGGGCGGGTGCCGTGTTTTGTGGGAAAGTGGTGACGGGTCTTTGGTTGTTCGTGGCGTATACGGGGCAGGACGGATGTGGTGCTTGGTAGTAGGGGTTTGAGGGGGATAATGGAAATTCGAGGGTGGATAATCTCGAGGTCGGGGTTGATTAGGATACGAATTGGGAATGTAACGACTCCCAGTTCCCACCATGAGGGCTTCTGGCTCTTTCTTCCTTAAGGGTGCTGCTTTTCTTGAGCCTTCTAATCCTTCCATTCTACCGCTCTTGACGGCATTCTCTATGAGTTCACCGGATATTACAATATCCGTGAAATCTTTCGTGGCACTTCCCACTAATTTGTCATAAAACGGTGCCTTTAAAGTATTGATAAAGAGAACGGTTATCTCCGTTTTTATTAGTGGGGGGTTCCACTTGAGTTGAGACTTCTCTCCATCTCTGCGCATACTGTCTAAAGGTCTCTGATGGCTTTTTCTCCATCATTTGCAAGGTCATACGGTCTGGCACCATATCCGATACATGCTTGTACTGCTCGCAAATGCTGACGCCAAGTCCTTCCAGGATCGAATCTTTTCTCTACTAAGTTGATTGTACCACCGAAGAGCTGACCCTGTTAGACTATCTTGAAAGCAATGTATGAGTAATTTATCCTCGTTCACATAACCGGTCATCTTTCGACAGAACATAATGAGATGTGCTTTTGGGCACCTTGTCCCATCATACTTCTCAAAGTCAGGCACTTCGAACTTCGGAGGCAAAATTAGATCAGGTACCAAACTGAGTTCCTTGGCACCTAGTGCGGAGAAGACTTCAGTGCCTTCTATTGCTTTGAGTCTTTCCTCTAGACTCCTATATTTTGCGTCATGGTTATCCAATTTCAACTTGGCTACCTCTGCTGGGTCATCCAGATCTGGAACTAGTGGATTAGCAGGACTAGCCCTGGGTTCGATGCTAACATTCCTTGCCCAAATTAGTGGGTGGAACAGGTGGCATAGGTTGATGTTCCAAGCCAGTGGGTTCCTCTTGAGTATACCTCTTTGTATTGTATATGCGGGCGGTGGAGTGAATCCCGGGGGATAGAATGGATCCTGATCATGGTGAATTCTTGACCGAGGTTCCATAACATCGGAGTTCTGCATGGGTCCCTTTCCTTTGACCAAGTTGTCATCATCTCCATTATTTTAGCCATCTGATCTCTTTGCTCGAGTGATTCCTCTCGAGATCTCACCATTAGGTCTCTCGTCTCTTGTTGCGATTTGGCCAGTTGCTCTTGTAATTCCTTTTGAGCCCTTTCCATCCTTTCAATTCTCTCATTGAATTCATTCTCCATTACTCTAGCTTGTCGGCGCGTTATATACGGATGACGTGGTTCCAGTCTTGAAGTCTGGCAACTGCGAATTGTACGCTTTAATCTCAGCGAACGAGTATGGGATATGCAATGAATGAATTGATGCATGAATGAATGCATGAATGTCAATGAATGTAAGTTATGAATGAAATGCAAGAAATTGGTGTTGATTTCAAGATAGCCCCATATTTAGGCATTTCATTTATCAACATAGTCTATTACACAAAGTTCTCATTTTTCCAACAGTTACACAAATTTCCTAGCCACATTGTCTTGTTTCTTCACTTGCTCTAAAAACTCTGATATGCTCGATCTTTGGCTCGGAGGGAATTGGCAACTGAGAACTTCGGCTTCATCTGATAATTGAACAACTTGCATAGCCGCTTTACGAATTTCATTGATCAAGAAGTCAAGTTGCATTTCTTTTTCTTTGAGAGTTCCTTCATACGCGTGAATGTCCCTATCGTACTGCTCACTCTTTTCTTCTAGAGCCTTCAAGAGGTTATCTAATTGTTGTTGACGAGATTGCAGCATATTTTCTAGATCTCGTGTTTTCCTTTTTAATTCTTGATGTTCAGACTGACTATTCGCCAATTTTGCAGTCACTATTTCATACTTGGCGTTCTTCCTTCTTAACTCTATCACAGCGCGCGCAGCCTTTTCCTCCTCTTTCTTTGCTTTTCCCTTCCAAAACTCCATTCCTCCCTTGATATTGCTAATTTCTTCCTTCCATTCTGCTATCGACTTGCCCAACCCGCTATTCTTTATAGTGTTTCTTAATTTCTTGCTTTCCAAATGAAGGTCCCTTAAGTCGTTTCTCACAATCTCGGCTTCTCTTTGTACTTTTTCAGTCCTGGACCTTTCAACCTGAACTTCAATCTTCAGTTGATAGTTTTCTTCTTGAAGGGCACTAAGGTCCCGAGACATCTTGGCCTTTTCTCGTTCGAATTCTTGTCTTGCCATTTCTAGCTCAGACGGCGTTTCCTCCGAGAAAGGATTCTGGATGGTGTAGTTTGTTGATGAGATTTGCTGACTATTTACCCGTTGTTTCCTCCATATGTCGTAATCTTGGGTAAGGGTATCAACATACAAAGCTAATTCCATGAAATGAATTTCCTTCCAATACTTTGCAGTGTCTCGGACTCTCTTCATATATCCTTCACCCGCGAAAGCGAACTCGAACTGTGCTAATCCTCCAGTTGCGGGGAGGAATTGTCGCGAAGAAAATTGCCTTTGGACTAATAGCGGAGCATATCCAACTCCTCCCCATAACCCGAGTAAAGGTACCCAATCTTGGCTTCCACATTTGTATAGCAGAACTGAAGGACGGATCCAGGGTGCTCTCCATGTTATATTCTCGGCGCGAAGATTCTGAAAAACTGATACCCAATGTTGCTCGGTGACTTCCTTCGGCCATTCTTTATTGAGGTAAGCTTCTAGCGGGGAGAATGTTTTAGAAAACATATGGAACAGAGTGCGCTCTACCTTCCAGAAGTGACTCAAAATCCAAACATTGAGCAACTGCGCGCATCCGATAAATCGTCCTTCCCCTTTTCTTCGACAACTACTCAGGGACCTGAAGGTCTCGGCTAGGATGGTCGGGACAGGGTTGATTCCTTGTTTTAACCTTTCGAAGAAATCAACTACTGCAACTTCGAGATGTCCGAGAACTTTTGGGAAAATGACCAAACCGTAAATGGCCAAAGCGAATAGATTTACCCTTTTCAGCATGTTGGGATGGTTCAGAGCCAAATCTCGTAGGGAGGACCATGGAATGCAAATGGTTTCATTCTTCTTCTTTATCTGTTTTTCGGCCCATGCATCAGTCATGTCTGTCAGTCTCACTAACTTTTTCTTGAAGGTCATCGGCTTAGGCTCCTTCACATATATTTTGCCGAATTGTACATTGTCGATGCGGATTAAAGCAGCATACTCTTCTATGGTTGGAGTCATGTCTTCTTGATTGAAGGTGAAACACTGATAAGCTGGGTCCCAGAACCGAACCATGGCTTGAATCAACTGTTCGTCTACACGGATGGTGATCAGGTGAGCTATATCTCCATACCTCTCAGTGAAAATGTCTCTAGTGTCTGAATCCCACTGATTCCAAATTCGACCCAAATCCTCAAAGTTATTTTGGCGAACATTTACAGTTATATGTTCGGGCAAATTAGCGACACACCCTTCCACTAGACTATCCCCCTTTTCTCTCTGAATTTTTAGAGACCAGTCCCGAACCACGGCATTCTTCTCGGTTATTTGTGTAATTGACTCCTCCATCAGAAACCCGTTTTTTTGGCAACCAACTTTAAATCAACACCTTCCTAATATGATGCCTATGATGCATGATGAAAATAAAAGTAAAAACAAACAAACTTGGTTAGTAAACACAACAAATATAATTTGAAAAACAAATTAAACTACCTAATCCAATTATTTTGCATAAACAGTGTAAATGAAAGGCAAAAGGCATTTTCCCCGTGTACTTATTTTGATGACTATAAGCGGACAGAGGTTCGGCATGGCTCTAATTGGATAGCTCGTATGGTTCACTATATGCGATTTTGGTTCTAGGTGGGTACTCGAATCGTCTGCACTGTCATCTACTAAGATTAGTACAGAGCCTCGGTCATGGCCCATCATAGGCTTACGAGATCAATTCGAGGGATTACATTTACTTATGCCTATGCGGAGGGACAAGTTAACTCACGAAAGCATAAGTCATATGTAACCCGAAAGTATTCACTAGCCTGTGCGGAGGAACGAGTTAACTCACAAAGGCGTAGCGTTTACTTTCTCTTAACAGGGACGAAGCCCGGGTATAGAGCTCATGTTATGCAACATAAATGCACGTGCACGGTGTGTGGGGATAAACTTGTAAACCTTTACGTTTTATTTAGAAAAACTAAACCAAAACTAAAATCACAAAAATTTAAAGCTAAAAAACAACCGGATAAAACAAGTTAGAATATATACAACACGATGCAAATGCATGATTTTTTTGAAAACAAAAAATTTGAGGATCACGACTAAATGTTAATTTGAACAAGGAACTTTGAAAATTTTGACAACGCGAGTTTAATTCGACTCGACTCTCAAAAAGCGTCCCCAGTGGAGTCGCCAGCTGTAGCGACCTAAAAATTGGGCACGGGCGCTAGTCGAAGTAATTATTGAAAATTTGAAAACTGAATCTCGATTTTATTTGAAAAAGGGAGTCGCCACCGATCCTTTTTTATAGGTGTGATCGGATACCTAATAAAATTATTTTAAAACAAAAAGAAGGCCGAATTTAGGTCTACGTGAAAGTCCAGAGAAAAATTGGGGTTCGGGAGTCAGTTACGCGCGAGGAAGGTATTAGCACCCTCGCGACGTCCAAAATTGGTATCTCATAAACATGTGTTGACTTGATTTTCAAAAATACGAGTTCAATATAATATTTAATCGTGATCCGATTGAAAAATGAGAATTTTTAGTTTTCGATTTTTTTAGAAAGGGTGTCCCGTTTTTTAACACAAGCCGACGAATTTCACCCAACATAGCGATGAAATCGATGACTTAATGCTAAAATCGGTACATTGCCTTATTCTTAAAATTAAAATGTAAAAAGTTTCTAAAATGATAGTAAAAATGTAAGAATATTATTGTAAAAAACGCGAATAGTGATGTGAATAATATAAAATATTAAAATATCAAAATATTAGAATAATAATAATTAATATTGACAAATAAAAAAACAAATAGAAATAAAAATGTACATAATATATATTAGAAATAACAATGATGTTTAAAAATAATACTATTAATAATACTTCATAAATATGTACATATTATAACCCTTTTTTAGAATAATAATTAAATATACGAAAATAATATTATATACACAAAAAGGTATATATACACTTATGGTGAAATATATGTACTAACATTAATAATAAGTATAATCGGAATAAAAATAAATACAATAATATATACTCAATATGGTATTAAAAATACGTATATGTATAATAGTATTTCGGAGTATGTACATGAGACAATATAAAGTATATACATAGAAATATACAAGAAGTATACAACTAATAACATTAAGAATATATATAATATAAATATAATATATACAATATATACATATGATAAAAAACTATTAATATGTACATGTACATCTACATACACATTAAGTAAAAGTACTAGTGCTAACAATATTAATAATAAATATAATAATAGATATATATGCATATAATAGTAAGAAACGGAACATAAAGAAAATATATATATAGCTAAATATAATATAATAATAACAATATATAAAAATAATAGTGATAACAATATTACATATATAACATGATTAATATTTAAAGCTAAATTAAATAGCAAAATAATATGAAATCCAAGGTAAATACGAAAAATAAATGAAAAGAAGAGAGAGGGAAGAGAGAAGGGAGGGGGGAAGGTAAATCCGGCCAGGGGCCGGTCCCCGGCCGACCGTCAGCCGCCGTCCGTCACCGGCGCCGGCCACCGCACGTGGTGGCCGGAAAAGGTAATTTTTTTTAATATTTGTTTTGTATATATATTTTTATTATATCTTTTATTATGATGTCTATATATAGATTAATAGATTCAAAAAAAGGAAAAAAATAAAAATAAAAAAGAGTAAAATAAAGAAGATAAATCACCTTTAGGTATTTTTTGAAGATAAATTCTTTGTATTGATCAAAATTCCCTCCTCCCTTACATGATTTTTGAATGGCTTTTTATAGCCATCTTTTACATGATTTTCCATTATTTCTTTTTCTATTTTGTAGGTGGTGGTGGTAGACAATGGATATCAAAAATGGGAGGAAAAATGGGGCAAGTGGGAAAGTGGCTAGGTGGCTAAAGTTTCTTGGTTTTTTTTTTTGGGGTTAGGTTTTTCTTTTTTTTGGGGGGGTTAGGTTTTTTCTTTTTTTGGGGGGGTTAGGTTTTTTTTTTTGGGAGGGCTTAATGGGCTTTTGAATTGGGTTTAATATTTGGGTTTTGTAATGGGTTTGGATAGATGTAAATGGGTCATGGGTTAAGGGTTTTATTGAGTTTAGAGGTTTGGTTGGGTTTTGATATAATCGGGCCCGAGCAATTTGGGCTTCTACAATTAGCTTTGGCTTAATTACCCTTCCTAAGGCTTAGCCAAGATTTGAAACACAAAGACACATTTTCAGATCGTAAATACACACAGAACCAAAATAAGTGCCTTAGAACCACACGCCTGTATGCTCTGGCCGTGTGGAAATGCTTAGGCTGTGTGGGAGGTCACAAGCCCATGTAAAAAGAGGCATATGGCCGTGTGGCTGAGGCACACGCCCGTGTGAATAGAGGCACACGCCCGTGTGACTTAGGCACAAGCTCGTGTGGACCAGGGACATGGCCGTGGAAACAGGTCGTGTAACTCTCTGTCCAAAATATGCTAATATAGAGTACAGGGCAGACACAACTGTGTGAGGGTCTCACACGCTTGTGTGCTCACCAGACATGGTCGTGTGTGCAAAACACACACTCGTGTGGGATTCCTAAATCCCCAAATTAGCCACACGATCGTGTGGCCAGGCTGTGTGGCACCAAATCACTCAAACCCTAATTCCCAATCATACAAGCCCATATGAAAATCGACTAATTTTCCTAAATCGGCCATACTGCCGTGTGGCGCCTAAGTCAGCCTAGAAACCCTAATTCCCAAAAGCACACGGCCGTGTGTATCGGCACACGCTCGTGTGGCCAACCGTTTGGTCACGAAACCACCCTAAAAATAGCCTAGAAAATGTGCTTTCAGCCACGAAGCACTCTTTAGCCCTTGACAGTTCGAAAATATGCCAAAACACATAATTTCTAAGCATAAGACAACGATACAACATTGAAACTAACAGGTTTGCAAACACCCACTGTAATATCCTGAATTAGGGCTAAATCGGAATAGTGGTTTCGTGACCACAAATCTGAGATAAAAATAATTATTTTATAATTATTTTGATGATTATGATATGATTGCATGATTGTGTGAAAATTTCGTGATGAAATTCTATGCCTAAAGTGCTTAAATTGAAAGTAGGGACTAAATCGAATAAGCTGCAAAACTTGCATTCTAGAAGTTTTTAGTATGAAATTGTTTTGGAATATTAATGAGGAGGTCTTAAATAGCAATTTGACCAATTTTAAGTTCATGGACAAAATTAGGACATGGAAGGAATTTTTGGAAAGTTTAGTAGTAAGGGTATTTTGGTCATTTAGTTATTAAAATGAATTAAAAACAAAATTAAAAGCCAATTTTTGTCCATCTTCTTCATTAGGCCGAAATTTCAAGGGTTCTCCATAGCTAGGGTTTGTTTCAAGCTTCCAAGCTCCATAGTAAGTGATTCCAAGTCCCGTTTTTAATGTTCTTTACGTTTTTGGAATCCCGGTAGCTCGATTAAGCTTATGTTAGCAATAATTCAACCTAGGGTTTATATTTAGAAAAATACCCATAGGTGAAATTTGTGTATTTTGAAGTTTTATGATAGAATATGAGGTTTTAAATTATGTTAGACAACTTGTGCTACTCGGTTTTGAGTGAAAACGAGTAAAAGGGCTTAATCGACAAAAATACCTAATAGTCACAAGTATATGTTAGAGAGAGAATTTGATGTTGCCATAGAAGGGAAAAGTGATCAGCATGTTATAAAACATAATAATAAGGAATAAAGTTTAAATCCCGAGCCTAGGGGCAAAAGTGTAATTATGCAAAAGTTTAGGGGCAAAAATGTAATTTTTCCAAAGTTCTTATTAAATGCTGTTTTGATGAATGTATGTATTAAATAAGGTTAATTTGGTATTATAGATCAAGAAAAACGAGATTCAAGTTGCGATCGAGGAAAAGAAAAGATTGTGGACTAAATTGCAAAATCTTTATATTTTGGTACCAGGGTAAGTTCATGTGTAAATGTAGTAACATAATTGTCATTTTAAGAAATTTAATGTTGTTTATATGATATGATGCTGATTATTATCATGAAATATTATGCTTTGTGGTTATTGTTGAAAAATATGTAATTATGTGAATTACTTGATGAGTATGAACTATCACCGAAGTACCGATTTCGATATTCCGTGGAAGACGAAAAAGATGTGTGATCGAGGAAAACGCCCGTTTGAACCTTAGGAATAGATTAGGATACAAGTGACATGTCACTAGGATGGTTGAGCATTCGAACTCGTTGAGTTGAGTCCGAGTTCACTATGGATGCAAATGTCCGAACTCGTTGAGTTGAGTCTGAGTTCGTGAGATGTAACTAGGCATCCGAACTCGTTGAGTTGAGTCCGAGTTCACTTATGGATGCGAACGCCCGAGCTCGTTGAGTTGAGTCCGAGTTCACTTAGGGGCGGGTTACATGATTTCTTGATTACATATGAGGCACTTATGTGCAAATTATTCGTGTATCCGAGTTGTATTCCGATGTGTTCAACTGGTGAAATTTCTAGTGAAATGGAAGAACACTTAAGATGCAAGTGACGTTTTGGTAAGTGTTGTGAAATGGACACTTTGGACAGGTATGTTCTTAACCCTCGGGTTGAAATTAGATACAACAACGATAAGGTGGTAAGATGATGAATGATGTTTAGAAATGTGATATATGTTTTGGTGATACCATGCTAAAGTTGTTTGGTATATTTGTATTGTTATGTTATTTGTTATTTACATAGTTATTTACATATACGATGTCATAAAATTTTTTATTATTTATAATGTTCCTTTTATTTACTTGAATTTTCAATTTCATTTTTTAAAACATATATTTTCTAGTTATTTAAATATTGTTTTGCATTTTCAATATTACTAATACTTTTAATTTTATTTATTTATTTTAATATTAGTTAAGGTTTATTATTTTTGTTGATTTACTTATTAAATTGTTAGCGTTGGAAATTAACTCAATCCATATTCATACTCCTTAGTATTATTCAGTTTCTGACAATAATCTTACATTAGCTTTCTCTCTTTGTTTTAAAATTTTGAGTAAACTATATTAGTAGTCACTTAATTAAGATTTTTTTTGTTATTTAATTATGAAATATTACAAAATGGTGCCTAATTATTCTAATTTTCTTTACAAGTGAATTATCTTTTTTGCTCCCCTTCTATTTGTTAAATCTCTTCTTTATTGTTTGTATTTTTTTTTTCTTTTTTCTTTTTGAATTTACATATGGGGCTTTGTTGTAAATGATAGATATGTTAGGATTTACTCTTAGTGCAGTCAATTCGTCATACTACTTGTAATTTACAAATTGGTTGAAAAAAATAAATAACCATATGTTTGATTGATTTAATCTTTGTATGAATGTTCTCAATGTTTTTGCATGAAAAAAAAATGTATAGTAAATATATGCTCTTTGATGACCTAAAATTGAACTGACAATAAGTTGCATTATATGAGTGGATTATAATGAGAGAAAACAACTTATATTAATAGGTAAATTAAATTGTTCACAGTCCGCAAAGTAAGATAACGCAAATGATTCATGCAATTGCAAAGTTAGGGGACTCCAAAACCTTGTAAAGTCTTGATGCATGCAGGGTCATAGCAACGGGTCTTGTCCAAGGGCAAAGCTAGGAAACTTTTTTAAGGACAGCCGAAATTAAAATGTAATTTTTGTGATAGTAAAAATGCAATTTCACTATTTTAACAGCCTATATCTTTATAATTTTTAAAGAATTAAATCAAATTTTTATCATTTTTAAGGAGACCAAAGTACATTTTTACCTTTACTAATTTAAAATTTTATAAATTTTAAAGGGCCTAAATGAAAAATTTTCCATTTTAGGGGGGCCGAGGCCCTTGCCAGCCCCCTTATCTACGCCTCTATCCTTGTGCCCTCTCCCTTCAAGCTGAATGAGTAAATTGCTCTTTAGCTCTTCCATAAAATTAAAAGATTCAATTTAGGCTTTTTAGCCTTTGATTAAATAGAAATTTTCTAGTTTTAGCCCTTTTGAAAAATTAATAATTGAATTTAAGCCTTTTTAATAAAAAATAGTTTTGCCCCTCCCCAATTTTATAATCTTATCTCGGCCCCTTTAAATAATTTTGTTAGCTTCACCCCTAGATGCATGGTCAATCGAGAGGTTCACCGTGAAATTCATGACATAATTTGTTTCTTGAAAAACATGTTGGATTCTTACCTTTCAATGTTTATTGCGGAGTTTGGAAATACTCCTCACTAGCCCTAAATTGTTGCTTTGAACATCAACAACAATTACCATGTTGACGATTGAGATATCATCAAGTTCTACAATTACTTTATCAAAGCCATACTCCCAAGTTATCTACAAGCTATCATATATACCCCACAGCTCTGACCGAGTGATTGACACCCTTTTATTTCAAGAGTAGCCAAAAACCCATCAACCAAAGTTATCAAGGAGAATAGCCCCTATTGTCGCTTTATTCATACGTGCTTTAACAATCGCGTCAGGATTTTGTTTGACCTAATTCTCTTTTAATTTAAGGTAAATTATTAAAATAGTCACTTTTATTTATCTCAAGTAATATTTTATTTATTTATGTTTGAAATGTTACGTTTTAGTCACTTATTTTATCGTGTTGTAACATTTTAGTCACTGAGCCATTAATTATCATTAACGATTTAATGGTAAGCAACATGCCACGTTAAATCATCATTTCAAACCAAAATTTTAGGTTAAATTCTACAATTTGTCCCTATATTGTTTCATTTTGAGCAATTTAATTTTTTTCTTTTATGTTCTTTGAACTTTTATTTTTTCTTTTTATTTTCCATTATCTTCTGCTTCTCTCTATTTTCCTCCCTTCTTCATCTCTTTTAACGTAGTTTTTCTATGTTTTTCATTTCTTAAAACTAGTCCACAAGCTCGTCTCACTCGAAAAAATTAAATTGTTGAAAAAAATAAAAGTATAGGGACTAATTTAAAAAAATGGAAAATATAAAAAAACTATGTTAAAAGAAATGGAGAAGGGAGAAAAATAGAGTTAGAAGTAGAAGAGAATGGAAAATAAAGAAAAAAAAGAAAGTTAAAAAAACATAAAAGAAAAAAATTAAATTGCTCAAAACGAAAAAAATATGGGGACCAATTGTATAAATTAACCTAAATTTTTATTTGAAATGATGATTTAGCATGTCACGTCAGCATCGCTAATGGCAATTAACGGCTCAGTGGCTAAAATGTTATACCAGATAACGTAAGTGACTAAAATGTAACATTTCAAATATAAGCGACTAAAATGTAACCTGAGCTAAACAAAAATGATTGCTTTAATAGTTAATCCTTCAATTTAACCCACCCAATACTTTGGATAGATCTAGATGGTTTGTTCATTCTTTCGATAGGAGCATTCATCATATGTGACACCCCTAATTTGACCCTAGTCGAAAAGTGGTTTCGGGACCACAAAATCGAGTCATAAAAATAATTAACCGTCATAGTTGATGCTTATTATATGTATATATGCATGTGTGAAAATTTCATGTTTAAATTTTGTTAATTGTAAGTGAATTTTATTAAATAGGACTTATGTGAGAAAATTTAGAAATGTGCTAGGCAAATGAAAATTGGCCTATTAATGCATGTAATAAAAAGGGTGGACTTGCATGTCAATTTCCCCCCTAAGTAGTAGTGGCCGGCCATGACAAATAGGGTGGACAAAGTGTGATGGGCAAAACATGTCATAAACATGTTATGTTGGTGTTTCATGGGAGGAATGATAAAATAAGGAGCATGGTAATAAAATAATGGAAGGGAAAATGATGAAAACAAAGAAAAAAAAAGTGTCCATCCTTTTACATTTTTTGGCCGAAAGTTCTAAGGAGGAAGGAAGAAGGAAGGTGCTCTCTTGGTTCATGTTCGGCTTGGAAGAGGATTAGGAAGAGGTTCGACCATACTTGTATCTAGATTAAGGTATGTTTGATGATGTTCCATGAGATGCATGCATGTTTTAGTTGTTAGCTTGAGTTCTACCTAGCCCATGGTTCAAATCTTTGCTATGTCATGGAGATGATATTCGGCTAAGGTGGATTGGTGTTGATGCCATTTGCATGCTAAAAGTGAAGCTTTGTAAGGATACATGTGAGGGTGGATTGATGACTTTTGAATTTTCTTTTTAGCATTTTTGAGTTAGACATTAAGTTCTTTGTTTAACCATGACCAAAATTGAAATGGTATGGTGTTTTGATGCATTCGGCCATGGTAGGAAGTAGAAGAGAAATATGGTTGTTGTTCACGTTATTTGGATGAGAAATGGTAGTAAGGTGAAGTGCAATTGTTAGTGTTTGATTTACTAGTGTATATAGTTGTACTAGCCGAGTTTTGAAATTGAAAAAGGGCTTGAGCACCATGTGTGGTATTGAGATTGTTTGAGTAAATTCATAGTCATTTATATGATGAAATTGATTTACTACTAAATAAATTTTCATTAAATATTACATTAATAAATTTAATAAAAAAATTTACGCTGTAATAAATTTACCTGAATTTTATATTATTAGTACAAATAAATATTCTAATTAATTAATAAAGAAGGGCCGCCAAAGAAGACACCGCCGGCACCAACCAAATGCATTCAAGAATCAGAAAGGAAGATGACAGAGAGCTAAAAACAAACCCTTCTATCTTTATTTTGGTTGCCATTATTGAACGAATGGAACAACCATTTTAGCCTCACGAGTTTCAACATTAATCCTTATAGCATATTTGTTTTGTTTTGTTTTTTTTTTAATACTTAAAACTATTCATAACATTTTTTCAATTTTTAAATAAAAAGGATGATACAGTTCAACGCATTCAAATTCGCATTCTTTTACATTAATAATAATAATACCGATATCAATTAACCTATAACTCAATCAACTAATAAATTAAATATATCACTAAATTATTTGATTTCAGTTTACTTTAAATTTCAACTGCAATATTAATAGTAATACATTGATAAAGGTTTTGAAAACTTGTTCCTATTTTCATGATACTTGGGTATTGACTTATTACTAAAATCGTTGTACTTTTTTTGACTGCAGTTCGAACATGGATGCCCGAGCATTATTTAATTAATGAAAATAGAATAAAAATTCTTCAATTACCACAATGACAAGTTTGACCGACTAGGCAACCCCCAGCTCTATTTATATGTGCAAAATGCAATTCATGCCCATCCACTTCTTCACTTCCTTATAATCAAAGTAGTGATGGATCTTCTTGATCTCTCTATTTTTGGTTATGCACTGGTCTTAGGCATTACGCTACTGTTTTTGTACACCAAACTCAAAAAGTCTAGCTCAGGAAGCGTCGGCAAAGCTCCACCAGTAGCAGCCGGTGCATGGCCAATAATTGGTCACCTCCCGCTATTAGGGGGACCCAAAGCCCCTCATGAATCATTGGGAGACTTGGGTGAGAAATATGGACCTGCTTACATGATCCGGATCGGTGTTCATCCAGCCCTGGTGGTGAATTCGAGTGATGTAGCCAAGGAAATTTTCACTGTCAATGATATGCATGTTTCCTCCCGTTCCGAATTTGCCGCAGCTGAACACTTGGGTTACAACTATGCCATGTTTGGCTTCTCTCCTTACGGACAATTCTGGCGTGAAATGCGCAAAATAACAATGTTGGAGGTGCTATCCAATCACAGGATCGATCAACTCAAGAAAGTTTTTGTCTCCGAGGTAGAAGGCTCGATGAAACTATTATATAATACGTGGGCTGACAAAAAAAATGGCTCTGGTAAGGTGTTGGTTGAGATGAAGAAACACTTTTCGGACTTGACATTGAACGTTATTATGAGGACGGTTGCTGGGAAGAGGTATAGCGTTGGTGCAGAGGAAGACCAAAAAGAGGTGTTGAGATATCGTACGGCTTTACGAGATTTCTTTCACTTGACAGGAATGTTTGTGCTGGGAGATGCAGTCCCTTTCCTCCGATGGCTGGATTTTGGCGGCTATGAGAAGAAGATGAAGAAAACTGCTAAAGAGTTAGATGAAATTTCCGGGGGATGGCTAGATGACCATAGGAAGGGTGGACATTGGGATGAAAATAAAAAGGAGAAGGATTTCATGGATGTAATGAACTCTGTTCTTAAAGGTGCAAGTCTTGCAGGTTATGATGCTGACACCATCAACAAAGCCACTTCCCTGGTATAATCTTTCTCCTCTCTCTTTTTTTTTTCAAATTTTATTTCTCCATTAATCAGTTCTAAAGTTGTAAAAACTATGAAAATTGCACATTGCAGAATATGATTTTAGCTGGCAGTGACACCACAACAGTTACTTTAATATGGGGTCTTTCCCTAATGTTAAACAAACCTCATGTACTCAAAAAGGCTCAAGAAGAACTAGACACCCATATTGGCAGAGATAGGTTTGTGAATGAAACAGACATCGGCAAATTGGTGTACATCCAAGCCATAGTTAAAGAGACATTAAGAATGTATCCACCTGCACCCCTTTCAGCGCCCCGTGAGCTCAGTGAAAGTTGTTCCATTGGAGGCTATGATATCCCCAAAGGCACTCGGTTGATTATAAACCTTCACAAGATCCAAAGGGATCCTAAAAAATGGCCAGAACCATCAGAATTTAAGCCCGAGAGGTTTCTCACTACCCACAAAGATATCGATGTTAAGGGTCAGCATTTTGAATTGATGCCCTTTGGTAGTGGTAGGAGGAGCTGTCCTGGTACATCATTTGCACTTCATATGTTGTACTTGACCATGTCTAATTTCTTGCATGCCTTCGATTTCTCAACGCCATCCGATGGTTTGATTGACTTGACTGGCACTGATGGATTGACCAACATTAAATGTACCCCGCTTGAAGCACTGGTCTCACCTCGTCTTGCTCCTGAGCTTTATAACTAAAATCTAGTTGAAGATTCCAATAATCAATCATGAAGAATAAGAAAGTTTAAACATTTTGATTGCTACGTTGTATTATTATTTAATCATTTTCTCTCTCTTTTCGGAATTAATAATGGTAAAATACTTGTTGTTGGGTAAAACATCTAGATTTGAGTGTTGTTTATATGGTGAACATGGAAATTCTTAGGTCAAATTTAAGTTCAATATTAAATTGTGAAATCCTGTCTTCTACTTATCGTATTCAATATGTTAGCACACCTTGAGAGTTGAAAGTCATATTTTTCCTTACTAATTAAAAGTTACTTAGAAGAGTATGCCTTGCATGCATGCATATTTTTTTTTAGTAATCGTTCTCAAAAATACTTCACTTTTCCACGTCTACACTCATCCAAGTCAATGGCATGTGCCACTGATATACTAAATATAATAATTTATTAGTTATTTTTAATTTATTTGAAAAATTGATCACACGCATAATTTAAATGGGTTGACTCTTATATTTTTTTTCCATTTGGCCTCCAGGCATTATTTTTTAATCATATTAGTCCTTAAGATTGACATCTATTACTCAAATTAATCTTTATGATTAGCTATCGTTAATTTTTGAACAATTTCATGATGTGTGTAACACCCCACACCGACCCAATCACCTGATCCGAATGTGAGATATCACATTACATTGGTGAAGCAACACAAGCTACTATGACACAAATACATTAAATTCAATAATCAAAATAATTCATATGAATGCATTTATACACTCATTGATTTCATGTCATCAATTTACATGATTATACAAGTTAATTTCAGAGTTAGGGCTAGAACCCTAACTCAATTTTCTAAACTTCTATGTTATGTCTCGAGACAAACCTCCCTTACTTTCCTATTTTTGCTTCAATGTTTGTTTGTTTTGAGAGCTAGAATAGGGAAAATTTTATTTAGATTCGATGTTTCTTTGTCTCGAGACATATGCCATTTTGTCTCAGGACTTAGATTCAATTGTCTTGAGACATTAAAGAATAGTCTTAAGACATAGATCATTCTCAACAATTCAAATAGTACTATTTTATTCTTGAGGTCTCAAGACATGTTCTTCCTATCTCGAGACTTAATGGTAAGATGACCTAAAATATTCAATTTTAAATATTCAAAACATACCAAATTGTAACTGTATCATACCTAAATTTTACCTTAATCTTAAATACTCAATTTGACAAGTATAACACCAACAAACATCCAATCATAGAAATTCATACACCAATACCTAAGCCCCCAATTTTCACATCCAAACTCATATTAATTAACTTAAATGATGAGATTCAACTTTATAACCATTAAGGCCAAGGTATCAAACATAACAAAATGCACATTCAATTCCAAACCATAAATATTCTAGGTATATACCATATAACTCAAACTCATATATATATATATACACACATACAAAAGGAGTAATCAGGTGGAGTCCGAACTGAGTTGTTGAATTAAATTCTTGACCACTTTAAGTCTACATCTACCCACGTCCAAAAGATGCGCACAAAAATAAACTTTAAGTGTACATCTATTCATGTTTGAGAGATATGCATGAAAACAAATATACTCATACTAAATATTGAATACTCAGTGGTGTTAATATAATTTAATTACAATGTAATAAGATTAAACTAAAAGCAAATATATAGAAATAATATCAAATACATTATTATATACTACTTTAACTCATCACATCATTTTCTCATTTCAATATTAATTTCATTGCATACTCATTTTGGCCCTTATTGACCGATGATAGACATTAGAACGAATACTTAGATCTTTATATAACAAGTAAGACCATGACTCTCTAGGAATTGGAACTGTTTTATTTTGCCACCCCAAGTTACCCGGTAATGATGACTTTTAGTATCTGTCTATAACCTTCAAAGAATTGGGACTGCTCACGGCCTTTTGAAAATTGGGGCTAATAAGCCATTGATAACGGTAACCCTATGAAATGCTAACTATATTCAAACTACGTCTAACATCATCTAATGGGACATAATTATTATTATGCCCATCATAACACAACTCAATATAATATTAAAGCCTCAATATTATATATACAATTATATAAAAAATATATGTATAATTATAAATCACAATTCTTTTATGTATATATATAATTATTATTATGCCCATTCATACTTAGATTCAAGAATCATAAAATCAAATTCATCGTCTTAAAGTTTTTGGGAAAAATATGGTTACATCCGCATTTAATACATATTATTTTATAATGACTTACTAGAGTAAGAACGTATTATTGAAATTAAATTATAGAAACACAAACCACAAAAGTTATACAAGGTCTTTTCCTCTCTCTTTTTAGCTTTTGACATTCCTGCGTCGCTTTTAGCTATACGTTCAATAATACAATTATAGAAACGCCATTAATCACATAATTTAAACGAAATCAAATATGAATGCATTTAATTTAATTTAGTCCTTTACAATCCTAATATTCGAAACATCCATATTGCACAATCTATCCGATCAAATTTAGATCCTATTTAATTAATTTAGTACAGGCACCTCTACCTTCCACTTTATTACATAAATTTCTAACAACTTTTAATTTATTCAATTAGATCCCTAATATTTCATTTTAGTTTGTTTCACTACCATCTATCATACTTATAGCATGATCTTACCAAATTTAATTAACCCATTCATGCATGAATTTTAAGCTACCTTAATCAAATGTTTTAGAGCTTTTTAACAATGAAATCCAACTTAAAAACTTATTAATTCTTAGATTTATTATATGGGCTTTCATTATTTAGCATTATTCATTAAAATTTCAACTAAAATTTAAAAGGAAAACCTACTAAATAGCTATACTGGTCACAACAATGTTGAGAGCAGCTATAGTGGTGACAGCAATGGTGAGAGGTTGAAGGAGATGTTTTTCTTCCCTTTGTTTTGTTTTAACCGAATGGAGAAGAAGAGTATTAAGTATTTTCTCTTTCTTTCCACTAATATGATCACGCTAACATAAATTTTTAATTAAAAATTACCTTAAAATCAATGGCTCTCGTCATAATATAACTACATAAGTGGAATCCTATGGCCATGATTAAGCAAGGCCACTAGCTTGATTTTAATTTAGGAATATTTATTCTCAAGGACATGGTAATTTACTCATCAAGGACATGCACAAAGCTTCAATCAAATTTTCTTCCTTTACTCACCTTATAATTTAGTCCTTGGACTATTTTATAAATTAAGTACATTACTATTTGATTCTATTTATTAGTCTTACATTCAACTTAGCACCTCCCCAGTTTGAAATCTCAAATTTCTCAATTTTTAAGAATTCAATCTTGAACTAAGTTTTTCTGACGCCAAAGAAAATAGGGTTGTTACGACTAGGTCAAATTAGAATGTGACAAATGGACAAACAAAAAAATGACATGTGTTTTCCTCTTTAATTATTCTAGAAAATATTTAAAATTTTTAGAAAAATATAAGAAATATATAAATTATAAAAATTCAAGACAATATATATAATTTCAAGAAAAAACTTAGTTAAACTTTTAAAAAAATTCAAAAAGTATTTTGATAATTCAAAAAAAAATAAAAGTATTGTTAAAATTAGATAAAAATAGAAAAAATTAAAAACTAAACAAAACAAAAATTAATCTATCAACATTCAATCAATATCAATAAATGGTAATTAATATTTGCCGGTCAACATTGATCAACATTGGATCAGCGTCCAGTCAATGTTGATAAATTTTTTTTAATTTTTTTGTTTTTATAACTTTTAAAATTCAAATTATTTTTTGATTTTTTATATTTTCAATTTTTTTATTTTTTAAAATTTTAACTTTTTTTATTTTTAAATTTTCAACATATTTTTGAATTATTGATTTGTACTTTTTTAATTTTCTCTTTTTTGAATTATATATATTCAATTTTTTTAATTTTATAATATGTATTTCTTATATTTTTAAAAAATTGTTTTTTTTTTTTATTTTTTTTGAATAACTATATCGCTCATCCACTTAGACTATGTTAACTTGTTATTGTTGTTAGAATAAAATGACAATAATAGATCATTTTATCCTACTTAATTGTGTATTACTCTAAATGTCAGACAAGGGGATTAACATTATTAATTTTATAATTTTTTATGCTTCTATAATTAGACCGAAGATTGAATTATGGAGACGTACATATATAATTTAAGTGCGATGGTATAACATGTTATTGAATAACACTTGTAAGAGGCGGCATTCTTGTACGTGTCCATATGCTTGGTAGGACTAAATTGGATCCCACACTTATCAGCGCTTTGGTGGAAAGATGAAGACCCGAGACACACATTGCATCTTCTGTGTGGTGAGTGTACAATTACACTCGAGGATGTAGCTTTACAACTTGGTTTACCGATGAATGTGGTAGTCGTTATGGGGGTAATGGGCATTGAGATTGGAGTGCAATTTGCTAGCAACTATTAGGCAAGGTGTCAGACAAGTTTAGTGGTAGCCAGATATAGATGAAATGGTTAGAAAACAATTTCAAATATATTGGCCACTCTGCAAGTGTCGTTGAAAGCGAACAATAGACGCGAGCATTCATCCTGAGGTTAATCGGGGGTCTTTTAATGCCACATAAATATTGAAATCTAGCACGTTTAAGGTGGCTACTACAACTAGTCAACTTGAAAGAAGTGGGGCAACTCAATTGGGGATTAGTTATGTTGGGGACATTATACCAAGAGATGTGCTGGGCGATGGAACAAAAAAAAAATTAAAACCTATGGTTGCATACTCCTTCTTTAGTCATGGGCATGGTATCGGCTACCATTTTTACATCCCCAAGTAAACATACTTATGTATTCCCATTCATAATAAGGTAAAATTCATTTGATAATATAGTTATCATAATATTTTTTTATTATTATATTTTTTTAAATAACATAATATTTGAATAGGTGGAACAATGATGTAAGTCATGTGGGTATAACGAATGAGCTCAAAGATATTCGACTATTGTTAGATCAACAATAGGAAGATAAGGTTAGTTATTGAAAATTTAAATTATATAATATTTACATAAGCATTTGAAATTTAATATTAGGTACATAATAAAATTTATAATTTTGTAATGTAGTTTGATTGTATGTCATACATTGATCTGAGAATTCAAGAATGCATCTTGGTTGAATTTTTGGCGAATCGTAATATCTGGCACGTCAATATGCCATTGATAATTTTTTTCAACAATCAAAATGCACGAATACAATCAAGTAATGCATCAGTTTGAGTTTAGGTAAAGTATTCCACTATCACACTAGGAGCTCAATGAACTGCACAAGATCGACTTGTAAGGAAGAATCGATGAAGATTGGCGTAAATTCCATGCCAAATATATCTACATTTGATAGCATAGGTACGATTTCATACCTATGATCAAACCAATTCTCCCACTGGATTTGATGACCTCTTCGGATTACATGACATGGTTTAGACTTCATGGTAAGCCATATCTATTACTGGAGGAGGAAAGAAGTAGGAAACATAGTTGTAGGAGGCCAAAAAGACCCCACATGAATCCTAGGTCGAGAGTACATGTCTTGAGTCATCATCAGCTCCAACCCCACATAAGGCACCAATGGCTGCACAACCTCCTAGTTAATATGGTCCTTATTTTTTTGGTGCTTTTACTAACCCCATTTTTTTAACACAAGCACCATATTATACACCATCATATCATGCATCAACACCTTCTCCAGGTATTTTTTTTGCACCACCTCCTTCCCGAGGATCATATTACATGCCAATGTCGACAATAACACTGATGTGTCTGCCATCACCGATAATTCGAACATTCTACCCATAATTGGGTTATGCAACACCATACACTTATTCCCTGATAGTGTCGCAAACAACCCTAGCATTATTGTTCTACTGAGGTGGATCATCTTCGTAACCACATGTTAATATAAGGGACAATATATGATGGGAACCTAGGACGACATGACACTCAAGCACGGAGGAACGAGATGAAGATGAAGATGGAGGTGGAGGTGAAGATGAATAAGATGAGGCACTTAAACCACAACTACAAAGAAATCCTCTTCGCAACCGACAACCAATGGGTTGTGGCACACATTTGGGTTGACTACGCTAATGAATTTTTTTAAAATTTTTTTTCATGTATCATTTACTTTGTTAACTTTTAATTTATATTATATTAAGATAATTAATTTCTTAAGATAATTAATAGATTATCATCTATTAAAGATTTAAAATAAAATGATAGTAAAAAGCATAAGCAATCCAAGCAAAAATGTTAATGCATAAAACATAGATGTCTCATCTACCTTAATAATTACTTGAAATATAAACTCAACAAGGTTTAACATCCTCCTTAAGATTCACTCAAAACACTCAAAGTATTTAAACGCTAATTAATTAATATGCACTTAGTAGTCAAACAAGGAATGTTATTACCATAAGCTTGCTTAAGAATTAAATCTCCACCACTACAAATATGAGATGACACAAATATCAAGAGGTCTTTACAAAGGTTGTAATGG
The DNA here is from genome assembly GCF_007990345.1 of Gossypium hirsutum. NCBI lineage: Eukaryota > Viridiplantae > Streptophyta > Magnoliopsida > Malvales > Malvaceae > Gossypium > Gossypium hirsutum. The sequence continues at coordinate 49,041,653 of NC_053428.1, read as the reverse complement.
AGCTAAGGTTAAGGGTATTGAAAGGTATACTAGGTGATTACAGTCGAGAGTTGAATTGTTGAGTTACCAAACTAAAAGAATAAGATGTTGAATTGCAAAGACTTGACATGAATAATAAATAACTAATTGAAGTGAGCCTTTATACAAAATATAAAAGTGATTATTTAAGCTCAACAAACAATATAATGGAGCTTATAGCATGAAAAGTGATATCATAATTGAACAAGATAGCCCAAAGTTTTTTCATTTTTTTCTCCTTTTTTTTGGAAACAAAGAAAAATTCAGCATTATGAATGATCAAAAATAATTAGGCAACTTACCAAAACCTAATCTTGACAAAGGAAAGAAATAAAAAGGTAATTCAAAGATTAATTGGGTTTTAAGGATTAAATGAGTGGGTGATAAATGAACAAAAAGAGATTAGGCTCAAAAGGGTTTAATAGTGGGCAATAAAATGGGTAGGTTATTTAAAAGCTAGGTAGGTTAAATCCTAAGTGCCTCTATCATCTCAAAATATCAAATCATTAATATGGTCTTAACATGCATAATAAAAGCAAGTTCTAGAATAACAGACACAATCAAAACCAAAAAATAACATGAGCACCTATTATCATGATGAAGGCAAACGCACCTATTGAACAGTAGTATAGTTTATAGCAAGACCGGAATGTCGAACCCACAGGAACTAAAAGTACTAATATTAATCTTCTTTTTATTATCTAGCCTAAAAATAAGATGATTTGTTTTATCTAAACTAATTAACTAAACTAAGAATGCACAAGAAGTAAATTGGGGGAATACTTTTGGGAAAACTGATTGATTTAGACAATACCCAAGGAAGAATCCTCCTAGACTTCACTTGTTATTTGAATCTAAACTAGACGATTTATTCACTTGACTTGATCCATAGAAATCCCTAATTTATATTATTATCTCTCTCGAGACTAACAACGTCTAACCCTAGGTTGATTAATTGAAATCTCTTTCTAATTAAAACCCCTAGTGTCGCATTAACTCGATCTATGGATTCCCTTATTAAGTTTGACCCTAATCCAGCAGATTTATCACTACAGGAGAACAGACTTTTAACGGCGTTTTTTTCGGTCTTTAGCGGCGTTTTCATCAGCGCCGCAAAAAACGCCTCTATAGTAGGCGCCGCAAAAATTTGTGGCGTTTATTTAAAAAAACGCGGCTAAAGACCATGACTTTTAGTGGCGTTTTTTTTACAAACGCCGCTAAAGACCATGACCTTTAGCGGCACTTTTCACACAAACACCACTAAAGACATGACTTTTAGCGGCGCTTTTCTCACAAACGCCGCTAAAAATCATAAACTTTAAAAATATTATTTTATTTTAAATAATATTTATTTCTATGTTAAATATTATATTATGTTTAATTTTTTAAATTTGAACTTTAAACAAATTTGAACTTTTAAGGATAAATAAAAATATTAATTAAATTAAATTTTCCATTAAAATTTAAACTTCAAAACTAAATATAGAAATTAATGAAATTAAATTTAATACATAAAAAAAACACACACACACAGAGACACACAAAGTATTACAATTTCTAAAACAAAATTCATCCTGGTGAGAATATAATGCCTAATCATCATCACCTCTCATTGCAATGCCTGCATATATAACTTAGTGAAGTACTTTGACCTTTATCTTGGTTAAGACTTGTTCCAGCAATAAAGAAAATTGTTAAACGGAATCTCGATCACCTGACTGAGCAAAACAGGGAAATTAGTTATACCATCTACCGTAATGAAAGTGAAATTAATAAAAAGTAAACCCATAATAAAAAAACTGATGCTAGGCTAATCGTAAATGCTACTGTAGTGAAAGTGAAATATAGAAATTATACATAATTGCTACATGTTTTGATCCAGACGAAATGCTATCCTCCCTATATGTATGTGCAGGACCAATTACCAGGCGGTGATGCTTTGAATTATGCTAGATGCCAGATTTGAAGCTTCAATACAAGAGAGACTATCTATTGTATGGATATTAAAATGTGGCCAGAGATAACTTACGTAGCACCGAGGAAGAAAGCAAGGGTAAGATTGAAGCCGAACAGAAACACTGAAACAACGGCAGTGAGAAGCATTGCCACTGAAGTAGAATAGACCTGCACCACATTGAATAGACAATGGAACTTCAACTGAAGGATTCAAAATGGTTACTAATATGCTATGAATGTACCATTTGCTCCCTTTTATCACTTCTCTGAATAGGCTGATGTTTACTTTATGTTAAAAAGTTAATTTGCATAAGGTTTGATCCATCGAAATAATTTTAGTTTCGAGTGTGGTTAAATAATTCACTGGACACGTGGAGTATATCATTAGGAAGCCACAAAGTCATTCCTTAGCTTCAATTTCTTTCGAGGAGGCTTCTAGTATGCAGATAAAGATTCTTAAAATATTATTAAACCGCATACCACTTAGCTTGGGTTGCAGCAACGTTGTAAATAGTATAATCAAAAGACAGAAGATGACATTCTTGCTCAATAAAATAAATCACCTTACTTACAGGTTTCAGCAGCAAGAAAACTGGATATTACACATAGTGGAAGCAGAGGAATAAACAAGTAACCCAATCAACTTAAGAAAGAGAAGCAACTTCCTTCATTATGCCATGCAAATGCATGAACATTACTGATAACCATGACATGCCTAACAAGTTTCTTAAAAAATCAGAGAGATGGATGTAAATGCAGACAAATCAATGATTGACTAACATGAAATTTTGGGTCATATCTTACCTTCACAATATTGTCTACATATTTCATTACCATTGATACAGCAATTCCACTGCAAATGAAACAAATATAAGCATATTTCAGAATGCAAAATATGGAAATTAAAAGGTCTTTAAAATAGTACTTCACTAGGAAAACATTAGCAAGCTTGCAAGCAGTCAATAAAGCATTGAACTCTAGCAATCTGGTAAGTGTTTGAAGTTGAATACATTAGCTTAAGCCATCAATATTTTTGAGGTATTGAGAAGGAAATAAAAGGAAAACTTTCGATGGTGCAAACACTAACAATGAAAATGAAGGAGGCCATATAACAATGATTTTAGGAAGACTTAAAAAAAAACTTTCTTTTATAACTTTCAAAGTAAATTTTTTTTTTTAATTTCAATCTTGTGGGAAAGCAAAAACTATATATGTGGTAATCCATAATATATATATATACTTGAGAGAGCGCTTTTAGTTGGAGTGGGAAACCAATAATAACAAGTAATGAGATTTCTATCAATCAAATCATCCCCTTTGAAGGCATTGTAATAACAGAATCTGCAGTATATCATCACTAGGAATGATAAAAAAATGAAAAATCAAAACTCAAAAGACATACCCTTAATCATAAGCTTGTGGAAGTTTAAAGTAGCTTATTCCAAACATAGCAGCAACTAGCTATTATCGACTTAAAAGGATATGCCAAAAAGCTGCAATTAGATACTAATATTTTACCCTTGAGTGCAGCAGAACAAGAAAGAACCTGTACTTTCTATATATATCTAGAGCTTTTACTAATCAGTATTTGAACTGTTACATACAAATGCAATCAATGTATTTGTTTTACATTGTGAAGTTTCTTAACGTAAACTATAAGCCACAAATGTGAGCAAAGCTCCATATACAAAATTATTTGAAGTCAATATACATGTTCATGAAATAATCACTTTAGAAGTAAAAACATAAACCCAATAGGTAAACAAATAGATGGATCTGCTAGAAGTAGAAAATTGGGTTGATTAAAATTGTATTGATTAAGCTAAATCAAAATCGTTATTGAAATTTTGATACATGACAGATCCATTTTGAAGCATCATAAAATGATTAAAAACGATTTTCAGAAATAATTCAATATAAAATGATTAAACGATTTTCAATCATTTAGGTTGTTCCTTGACAACAAGTTTAGACAGTTAAGAGGAAATAATTGACTGAGGGTGGATGAAAAGATGACATTAAGCTAACCTTGTTAGTGTTTGAGTGGTAAGAACATATATATATAAAGTGGAGGATCAACAACACTCTCATCAGCATGCCGCAAGAAGAGCAACAGAAATATAAATTAATGCGTGTAACTCTGGAGATTTAGCCCAATCTAAATATGTGGCTATAGCAGCAGCAGGAGCTCGATAAGATGTAGGCAAGCCATAATCAGCCAACTCTGGAGAGCAATGCACGTGATTTTTCATTAGTTTTGGATTCATTTTTTAGTTCTTTCTCCATTCCTTAAAGAAACAAAGCCACTTTGACGGTTGCAGGGAACTTCCAGTCCAAATTCGAATAGTGGAACTAATGGAATCCTCACGTGTTTCTTCGTTACTTCGACACTTGGGCTAATGCATATTTGTCACTATTTGTCACTTAATGTGAAAAATAGTAACTTGATTTTACTTTTCAAAATCTTATTTTTGAAATAAATTATTTACTTTTTTTTTGAAAAGTAAAAAATTTTAACTTTTATTTAAAGATAAAATGAAAGTATGAAAAGATAAAATATTATCATAATAATATTAAGTATAATTTAAAAGAATGAATATTATGTAATTTCATAATTGAATTAATGATCTATTAATAAGGGTGATTCTAACTCAAGTAAAGTGCTTAAATATAAATATTAGATAGATAGGTCTAAAGTAAAATTCAGTTAATTAAATTGCATTATAAGAACATAAGATGCATGTGATGATGAAAACAAATATATTTGTAATGATATACATACCTCTTCCACCACCAAAACTGCCTCCCCATTTCCCTTTCTTTCTTCCATTCTAACATCTTCTAAACCCATTCTCATTAGCAAACCAGAACCATCTGTGGTCAATTTTTTCAACATTGGCCACACCATTGTATGTTGCCCTTTATAGAAACATTTGAGCTCTTTTAGGGATATAACCTCAAGTGAAGACACTTTGGGAAGCTCAAACCTCATAGGTCGATCCTCTACTCCTTTCCCTTTCGATACAATCTCCTCCACCCCACAATCACTTATGCTTAAATCTTCAAGTTGTAAAAGATGTTTAGCTATTGACGCTGGAAATAGATTTTTCAAAATCTCACACCTTGAAACACTTAATTTTCGTAGACTTTGAAAAGAATTTGGTGATAGGTCAGTATGAAATATCATCTTCACATTACTCAACATGGAAATTGTCATCGTTTCCAAGCTAGGAACAGCAACCTATTCATATATATAATTCATGCCCATAAGAAAGTTAGCTCATATAATGCAGGAAAAAAAAAAGAAAAGGATGAATCAACTGAATCATATAAGAGTGTAAGACTACTGAAATAAATAAATCACCTTCTCATTGAAGAGAGTATGCATGCCGGACTCAGTACTGCTTTTACTAATGAATTCTTTTAATTTCGGGCAATCCTCAATCATTAACTCTTTCAAAAAAGGGAATTCGATATTAAAATTTCTAGAGCAGAAGAAGATGAGGTTTCGAAGGCAATCCATACGCAGGGAGTTTAATTCCACGTGTAAGATATTGCTAGGGTACATGAAGACTCTGACTCGATCTCCCTGCAATGGAAACAAAAACACAACTCCAAACCCTTATTCTAAACCCTAGAAATTCAATCACCCTTTATTACCCAAACACTGATTTTAGTTCGAAAATGAAGCACTACCCAGCACCATAGTCAATAAAAAACCGACTTCAGCTCAATTTCATAACAAACAAACAATACAGTTAAAACTTCAACTTTATTTTCCATTAAACAGATTAAATCAGCTAAATTTAATCCTACATTTAACTAAATATTCAATTTCCGTAAAAAGGGTTTCCTATAATTCCTAAAACTAAAACCCCAGCTTTAAACCAACAACAATAAAACAGTTCAATTTTTTTGGAAAAGTCTTACTACCTTTTGTAACCCAAGGTGGTTCTTCTTACATAGAGTCTGCAAAAAAAAAAAGTGAGTGAGTAAAATCCAAAAGCTATATTCCTTACGTCAAACTGGGAAAATTGATAGAAAAAAGGAGGTAGGTTCAGAACGAAGAAAAAGTGAAGAGATCAAAGGTTACCTGACACGCTCTCCTTGGCGTCCCTTCACCATTTCCTCCCGATTTGGACGCTGAAGCTTATTCCTTTCGAATCTTGAAAAAGGTCTAAAACCCTAATAGGATTTCCGATTTGGGGGAAATTTATATAGAGCGGCTGTAAGTTTTTAGATATGAAGGAAATTATGAAATGAAGTTGGGCCCGTGTTCTTTTTTAAAAAAATCGAAGGGCTCAAAATCGAAGGTATCTGTTCATGGCCAAGCCCTCTATTTTACATGTTTAGATTCCTAACTATTTACCGTGGAATAGATTTTGGTTACATTATAAAATTGGCACTTCACACTCGACTCGGACGATGTATTTAAATGCAAGACGTTATATTAGGTTAATAAAGTAACTCAAACACTATTCAATTATTAAATGAGTTGAAAATTTAAGTTTTAAAATGGAATCGATGAATTAAAAAAATACAAAATGACACAGCAATACAAGCATTATTCTTTTAAGTATGGTCTGTATTAGTTGTTTAGATTTTTATATAATGGCATATTGGTTATTACATCAAATTTTATTAATTTTGTTACATCAAATATATTAATTCAGTATATTAATTCAGTTGTGAAATTATTAATTTACCCTCTCACATATAAATTAAGTTATAAGAATGTATTTTTATATTTATATATATATAATAAAAATTCGAAAAACAATTAACTTTATGATTATAACCAAAATAACAATTAATTTTTATATAAACTTTTAATAAATATATGATCTTAAAAAAGAAAAAGTAATTCTCTTAACATACTTTAACAAATTGAATACTAAACCACTTAATCTGTAAAAGCTAAAATATGAGATAAGTATTTATACTTTTCGTAAAATTAGAATTTAGTCATTATATTTCTATTCTTAAGAATTTAATTCCTCTATGTTTCAAATTTCTGAATTTAAATTTAATTGTTAAAATTACTTTATTATTATTATTAAATTCGTTAGGGACTTAGGATGTCGAATTTGGGAATGGGTGATAATACTTTAGGGATTTAGGATGAGGAAGAAGGGGGAAATAGAACTGGGGAAAAACGGGAAAAATGTTAAGTGTATCAGCTGTGGGTAAAAAATAAGACAGCTAAACAACGAAGTTTTGAACAAAATAATTTAACATTAGCATCGTTTATAACCTAGCGCCACTAAAAATGCACCAATTGCGACGTTTAGGGTTTTAGGGATTATAGTTTAGTGTTTAGGGCTTGTTAGGGTTTAAGGGTTTACTATTTTAGGGGTTATAAATTAATGTTTTATGTTTTTTTGGGGGGGGTTAGGATTTTGGGAGTTATATGACTTTTAGTGGCGTTTTACTAAAAGCGCCGCAAATGTTCTGGTCTTTAGCGGCGTTTTACCAAAAGCGCCGCTAATGCTCTGGTCTTTCGCGGCGTTTTACCAAAAGCGCCGCTAATGCTCTGGTCTTTAGCGGCGTTTTACCAAAAGCGCTGCTAATGCTCTATTTTTAGCGGCGTTTTAACAAAAAACGCTGCTATTGCTCAGTTTTTAGCGGAACGCCGCTATTGCCCTGTGTTTTACAATTTTTGCAGCGTGTTTTGATAAAACGCCGCTAAAGCCCTATTTTCCTGTAGTGTATGTCGCCCTATATCTAGGGGTGCAATCAACTCCGCTTAATTATGCTAGATCTACTCTTAGACAGGGGCTTTTGCTCCTCTGAATAAGCACATCAATACTTGAATCAATATCCTGGAATATTAAAGTAAGAATTAAGAACACATAATTAAGAACAAATTAGGTATTTATCATATAATTCAGAAAATAATAACAAGATTAGTATTAGGTTTCATCCCCCTTAGGTATTTAGGGGATTTAGTTCATATGTGTAAACGAAAAAATCTCAGAAAAATAATGATAACAAAACATAAAGAAAACCCAAAACCCCTGAAGGAAATTAAGGGAGATCTTCAGTCTTGAAGGAGAATCCAGCTTCTGAGATGGATCAATCGAATTTCTTCGAGTAATTCCTTGCCTCCTACTCTTCGCGTCCTTTCTATCTGCCTCCTAGGGTGTTTATATAGGCTTTATAATGCTTCCAAACCCTCAAGAGTGGCCTTTTCCGAATAGAACTAGACTTGGGCTCGACATGGACATGCCCATGTGACACGCCCGTGTGAGGTGGCTTAGGCCGTGTTTAGAGTCTCTAAATAGACACGGCCATGTGGTGTGGCTTAGGCCGTGTTGTAATGTGTTAAATAGACACGGGTGTGTGAACTACCCGTGTGAGGAAGTCTAGGCCGTGTTGATTTCCCACGTTGACCCATTTTCTCTGTTTTTGGCTCGTTTCTCGCTCTTTCTACTCTGCTATGCTCACCTAAATATAAAACATGAAATTAAAGGATTAGGAGCATCGAATTCCACAAATCTGATGATAATTTATCCAAAAATATGCTAAGCATGGGATAAAAATATGTATAGATTATGACTTATCAATAGATGCTCTAAAGGCTTAAAAGCTCACAAAGTTATGGTTTTGATGTCGAAACTTATAAATTTGTCATTCAAGAAAGTTATTAAATTCAGGGAGAAATCCTAAAATAAATTTTCTAAAAATAGCTTATCATGCTTGACTCTCTCATGCATTAAAATATAAATAAAAATGTATAAAATGTACAAATTATCACAAAGCAGAAGCAACAAAAAAATCTAGGTTTAGAAAAGATAACTCTCATGCAAAAATTAAGAAAATTGCTTAAGAAAACATGCAATAATCTAATGATTAAGTTGAATGAAAGTATAAAATCCTCTCCACATTTAAGATGTACATTTCTATCACTGTACGAACAAAGGTAAACACAATATACAAAATAAAATAACAAAATAAGGAAAGAACTAAAATTGCCCTGAATTAGGATGGATGGATGGAGAGTGTGAAAACTTGAAGCATTATAGATTCGAAGTTAAGTGAAGTTATCCTTGCAACAATCAAAAGAAATCAAAAATAAAAAATAAAAAGGTTAAAAGAAAAGTGAAATAAAAAGAAAAATGAAAAAGGATATAGTGAAGGAAAGACCCAAACTCCACATGGCCATGTCGTTGGCCCATGTGGATCACACGGTCATGTCTTCAGCCCATATGGTTTTCGCTAAGATAAAATTATGCTCTAGTATTCACATGACTGTGTCGTTAGCCCGTGTGGATCACATGGCCATGTTTCCTGCCAGTGTGGTTCAAGTAACCTCATTTTTTTAAATTAAAAAACTAAAATGAAGAAAAAAATCATCATAAAATTAAAATATGCAGCACATGTAATAAATAAAATAAAATAAAATAAAATAAACGAAAAATGCTCAGGTCGCCTCTTGAGAATCGCATGTTTAAAGTCTAAAGCTCGACTTCCCTACGAAAAACATAATCAATTGAGATCTTGGAGTTGGAACTCCTCTCTCTCATTATCAACATCACTACCAAGATAGAGTTTGAGACGATGATCGTTTACCTTAAATGTGTCATATTCAGGATGTGTTATGTAACATCCTGAAATAGGGCCGAAACGGGATAGTGGTTGCGAAACCATGAATATGAGGTTAAAAAAATTTATTCTGATTAAGTTTTAAGGTTTATTCATTGATTGAATAATTTTGTGAAAATTTCGTGAAGAAATTTTATGTATAAGTGCCTAATTTGATAATTAGGACTAAATTGTAAAATTAGCAAAATGTGTGTTCTAGATAATAAAGGGGATTTAATTGAAATGGGTCCTTAAAGTGGATGTCCTTATTTAGTAATTATATCATTATATTTAAGTTTGGAAAAAAATGGGCAAGAATAGGACAAATTTGAAAGAAAAGCCTTTAAGGGCATTTTGGTCATTTAGTAATTAAAAGAATTAAAAAGGGAAAATAAAGCGAAAATTGGTCCATCTTCTTCATGGAGGCCGAATATAGCATGGGTGAAGCCATGGTTAGGGTTTCCAAGCTTTCCAAGCTCAATATTATGCCCGTTCTAGCCTCATTTTTAATGTTCTTTATGTTTTTGGAGTCCTAGTAACTTGATTTAGCTTATTCTAGCAATAATTCATGCTAGGGTTCATATTTGGAAAAATACCCATAGGTTAAATGTGTTTATTTTGATGTTTTATGGTAGAATATGAAGCTTGAAATTATGTTAAACAACTTTTGCTAAGCGATTTTAAGTGAAACGAGTAAAACGACATAATCGGTAAAAATACCTAATGTTCATAAGTACATGATAGAGTGGGAATTTGATGTTTCCATAGAAGGGAAAAATGTTCAGCGTGTCATAAAACATAATAAAAATGGATAAATTTTAATTTCCTAGCCTAGGGACAAAATTGTAATTTTGCAAAGGTTTAGGGGCAAAATTGTAATTTTTCCAAAGTTTGAGTTAGGGAATGTTTTGAATATTACATTAATTAAATAAGTAAATATGATGTTTTAGATCCCGGAAAGTGAGATTTGGACCTAGAACGGGAGAAAAACTGAAAATCGAGAAAGTTGGTAAAATGGTCGTTTTGGTATCGAGGTAAGTTCATATGTTTAATAAGCATTTAATTATGCATATTTGAATGATAATTTGATATTTTGGCCATAAATACTTTAGTATTGAGTTTCAGATATAATGATTAATGTTCGATAATAATTCGATATTGGAAAGAGAACTTGTATAATTTATATGTAAGACCATATTTTGTATTATGGCTTTGTATGATAACAAGAAAGTATTGACTAGCATAGTTTGATGAGAATAAGTTAAGTTGATGATATGAAGAGATTGAGAATGTCAGTATGTAAGTTGAGTACCATTTTATTATTATGCAATTATTGTTATTAGTATTTTTATTATTGAGTTATGCGACTAACCTTAAGAATTTGAGCAAGTATGTTTCAGCTATGACTTGACAAGGCATTGATATCTCGAAGTCCATGGTTGTACCATGGCAATTAAGGAAGAATTGACGGAAAAGTCCATGTTCATAACATGACATTTAATGAGGAATTGACGATTAAGGATACCATGTAAGACCATGTCAAGACATGGCATCGGCATTGATTAAGGACTCTATGTAAGACCACATCAAGATGTGGCATTGGCACTAAGACAAGGATACCACGTAAGACCATGTTTGGAACATGGCATTTGGTAAGACAAGGATACCATGTAAGACCATGTTTGGAACATGGCATTTGGTAAGATAAGGATATCATGTAAGACCATGCCAAGGCATGGCATTGATAAGTTCTATAAGGCAAGGAAATCATGTAAGACCATGTCAAGACATGACATTGACGAGTTACTATAAGGCAAAGGTCCTATGTAAGACCATGTCAAGGCATGGCATTGGTGAGTTCATAAGGCAAGGATACCACGTAAGATCATGTCAAGACATGGCAATGGTAAGTTCAAAAAGGAAAAGGTTCCCGAGTAATCCAAAGAGTAAGTCAAAGAAACGACAAGGTGAGAACATGAGGAAAGAGTGCAAGTATGTATTTAAGGCTTATTTAATATTGAGATTGTAAGTAATTGAGATTATCAAGTATTGAGTAAGTGATGAGTTTTCAGTTATGCTTGTGACACTTTATGACATGATTCGCAATATGCTTATATTATGAAAGAGTCCTCATGTGTTAAGTGAGGTGTTGCAGGTATGTAAGCAAGCTATTAAGTAAGGTGCCTTTTGTATTCTGAGCCTTTGATAAGGTTACCGATGAGTAAGTTGGGAAAGTAAGAACTAAACATTATTTAAGCAAATTATGACAGAATAGTAGTAAGCTAAATTGATTGCTAATGCTTATTATTTTACATGTGAACTTACTAAGCTCTATAAGCTAAATTGATTGCTAATGCTTATTATTTTACATGTGAACTTACTAAGCTCTATAAGCTTACTTCTTTCACTTTCCCATGTTTTAGAGTACTTAAAAGCAAGCTCGGGTTGGAGGTCGTTGGAGATCACTTCACACTATCGACTATCAAGTTACCAAATGGGTATCTTCGTTTACAAACGTTCTAGTTTATGGCTTGTATAGGGACTTAGCCATTTTGTGTGTATGCCCTTATGATATGGCTAAAGAATGGTATGTAAATATTTGATAATGATTAGCTATTGAAATGGCTAATGAAGAACATGTTTCGGTGTTATGTATGCCTAAATGGTAGTTAATACAAAGAAATCATGAAAATGTGAAATTAACATTAAAACAATATTGAATAGCAGCAGTGACGTGAACTTGAAAAATCACCAAGAATAGTAGAAATGGAATTAGGTAATGAATGAGATATATAATTAAAGCATATTGAGTCTGTTTTCATATGAAAGAAACAGAGTAAGAAAAAGAAGTGTATATTAAGAGATATTTGAATTTTAGTGAGACACGATCAGAGCGATTTCTGAATCCCCTATTCTAACTTTATAAATTCACTAAAATTTGAACAAAAAGAAATAGGAGTTATAGTTTATATTTTTAGATTCCTTAGTGAATCTAATTTCAAGAGAAATAAACAGAATGGTTATTTGAATTCTGTACAGGGAGAAAATTGATTCGTAGTGAGGAGAGGTCAGAGTAGTCAAACAATGCAACAAGGGAAACTTTAACTAATAAACTGTACTAATTGGCTAGACCAAAAATTATGGAAAAAAATTAGTAAGAAGATATATGAGTCTAGTTTGAGGGAAAATTCACGAATTTAAATTTTTAGTTTTGTTACTCTAGTTATGATTTATTTAGTGACTATGACACAGGTGGGTAGTTTTATAAGGAATAATGAAATAAATTGTTTTGATTTGTCTAAGTATTCGGAAAATTTTTAATGTTCCCGGTTTGGTCCCGAACCCTTTCACTTGCATGTTTTAGGGTCTCGAGGGCCCTTTTTAAGGACATATTGAATGAATGTAAATAAATTAATTTTAAAAGCAAATTTTATGCCCCAAATTAGTAAGTTAAGTCAGGTAATGCCTCGTACTCGACTCCGGCGACGGTCTCGGGTAAGGGGTGTTACATGTTACCTTAATTTGTCCAGATGGAAACATGTGTTTTACCACAAATGGGCCCGACCATCTTAGCTTAAGCTTTCCATGGAACATTTGTAACCCTGAATTGTATAACAACACTTTATCTCCAACTATGAATTGTTTTGTCCTCTTTAAATGAGTATCATGGTGTTTCTTTGTTACTTCCTTGTACATCTTGAGTTTTCATAAGTATTTGCTCGTCATTCATCTAGCTCATTGAGCTACAATATTCTCCTTTCACTTGTCCTTGAGCATCTATCACCTTGAACAATATACAGTTCTGACGTGTATTTATGAGTAATTTCTTGTAAAGAATGTTAAGCTACATGATCAATAGAATCAACAAAATAACAAGTATCATCTTGCTTACTAGATACTTACATAACATCACGTGTTTGAAGAGTAACCTCTTCATCACCTACTCTTAGCACAAGTTTACCATTACCAATATCAATAACAACTCTAGTAGTGGCTAAAAAGGGTCTGCTTAAGATCAAAGGTACCTCAACATCGTCGCCCATGTCAAGTATCACAAAGTCAACAGGGAATATAAATTTATCTACTTTAACAAGCATATCCTCAACAATACCCCTAGGATACTTAATTGATTTGTCAACTAGTTGAATGCTCATCCTAGTAGGTTTTGGTTCCCTTAGACCAAGCTGCTTAAACATTTTATAAGACATTAAATTTATGCTAGCACCTAGATTAGCTAAGGCTTTTTCAACAGATAAACTACCAATAAAACAAGGGATAGTGAAACTCTCTGGATCCTTAAGCTTGGCATGCAGCTTGTTATGGATAATGGCTAAACATTCCTCATTAAGTTCCACAGTGGACAACTCCTTTAACTTCCTTGTATTTGTCAAAAGCTCTTTTAAGAATTTTGTAAACTTGAGCATCTGCGAAAGAGTTTCAACAAAGGTAAGTTAATATGCAGTTGTTTAAAAATTTTAAGAAATTTACCAAATTGATCATCCATGCGGTCTTTCTTCAACTTTGTTGGGTATGGGATTGGTGGTTTGTATTCTCTAAGCACTAGCTTTTTGCTCTCTCTTGCTATCATCAACCCCATCATCTTTCTTAACAACTTCTTGTTTTAGCTTCTCTTCAGGCTCGTTAACACCTTTCAACTTCTCAAAGTAATTTTGTTGACTTGCTCTTTTGGGTTGGTTTCAATGTTACCGGGTAAACTGCCTTGTACTCTCTCTGAAACCAATCTCGAAACCTTGAATACATGTTTGTTGATTCCTCAAATCTAATTTAGTGTTCTGAAATAAATTTTCAAAAACTGAAATGAATTTAACCAACATCTCTTCAAGATCTGGCTTAATCTCTTGTTGGTAAGGCTGCTGAAAGCTTGGAAAGGGTTGTAATATTTGATTCCTTTGACCACCCCAAGAAAAGCTAGGATGATTCCTCCATCCTGAGTTATAGTTGTTACCCATAAAATCAACTTGCTCATGTTCCATTTAGTCTTCAAAGGTAAGTATTCCTAACTAATCATACCCGGTCCAGTCACATTAGATTGCATCACAGAAGTCACCTGCTTCCTTAAACTCAAACCATTTATTTTCCTGCTAAGAGCTTCAACCTGACTTGCCAACATACTAACTGTATTTACATCATAAACACCAGTTTCTTTGGTAGACTTCACTATCATAACTTGCCCTTGATAATTATTTAATGTCATCTCTTTATTAAACTATTGGGCTGCTTCAGGTGTTTTATTATTCAGTGTTCCCCCAGCTATTACATCAATTATTTTCCTAGTTGAGGGATTCACACTATTATAAAATGTTTGAACTTGTAGCTATAAAGGTATACCATTATGAAGGCATCTTCTCAAAAGATCCTTAAATCTCTCTCAAGTGTCATACAGTGTTTCAAACTTAAATTGGGCAAAAGAAGAAACATCATTCCTCAACTTAGCTATTTTAGTTGGTGAAAAATATTTCGATAAGGACTTCTCTTTCATCTGAGCCCAAGTAGTGATGGAACCTCATGGAAGTGAATTCAACCACTGCTTCACTTTATTCCTTAAAGAAAATGGGAACAACCTCAGGCATAGGGCATCATCAAAAACACCATTGATCTTGAAATTATCACATATCTCTAAGAAATTTGTTAAATGTGTATTTGAATGTTCATCTTGTAACCCATCAAACGGAATATATTACTGCACCATCTAAATTGTATTCGGCTTGATCTCAAAATTATTTGCAACAACAATCAATCTAATGATACTAGACTCAACCCCAGTCAAAGTTGGCTTGGTGAAATCATACATAGTCAACAAATGAGGACCCATTTCTTCAATAATGTCTCTTATCCCTTGATTATCTATGAAAATTTGATTTTGATCTTGCCTTGCTTCTCTAACCTTTCTTCGATTTCTACAAGTAGTTCTTTCAATCTCACTATAAAAAATTATTGATTCCACTAGGTTTTCTTTAGTCATAAACTAAAAGAACCTATCAAAAACCAAATAAAATCGAATCAATATATCAAAATTAAACTAAAAACAAAATAAAATAAAATAAAATAATGGTTAAATTAACAGAAGTAAGAATTTCCTAATATTTTAGCCTCTGGCAACGGCACCAAAAACTTAATGTCCACTAAGCTAACTAATAAATTGATTAAGGCAAGCGCATCTATCAATTAATAGTCTAGCTATGGTGAGCATAAATATTGTTCTCTCGAGGACTACAATTACTAGTAATTATCACTTATCTATTATTTAACCTAACAATTCAAAGGATTGATTAAAATTTAAAATAAACTATTTAAATTAATTAATGAATGCACTAATAAAACACAAAAATAGTCAAATAACAACCAAGTGACAAAATAATACCTAGGTAAGAATCCACCAAGATATCATCTATAATTCCCAATCTAATTTATGCAATTTATTTTCTTAGCTCTTTGATCCGTAGAAATCCCTAATTTGTGCTAATATCTCTTTTGAGCATAAGAGAAACTAACTCTAGGTTGATTGGTTAAAACTTCTTTTTAATTAGAACCCCTGTTATTGCATTAATTCGCTCTATGAATCTCCCTTTTAGATTTGACTCTAATCTAGTAGATTTATGTTCTCACATTTCTAGGATTGCATGCAACTCCATTCAATTATACAAGATCTAATCACAATAAGGGTCTATTCAACCTCAGACTTATTTACATCAAATATGAATTAACACTTTAGAATTATTAATCCAAGAATACTTAAACATTCATAATTGAAAACAATGAGATTAAGGTTTTATTGTATAAAAATAGAAATTAAACAATAGAATCCATTCAGGGTTTATCTCCCCTAGGTATTAAGAGAATTAGTTCATACTAGCAAGAAAAAACACCAAAAATACAATATAACCACTAAAATAAAAGAAATTCATGATAACTCCCTTGGAAATAAGCTTGGATTCTTGAATCTTGATGGAGAATTGCTTGGAAATTGGCTTTAATAGTGTTCTTTAGGTAATTTCCGTGCTATCCTATGATGGTTGCTTCCTTACTCCTTTATTTCCTTATTTATACCTTATTATAGTGTCAAAAATCCTAAAAATCGCAACTTTAAGCTATTAGTACACATGGTTCTTGAATTCCACACATCCTAGACACATGCGTGTTTGGCTCACATGGACATGTAGTCTACTCATGTAAAGCTCCACTGCACATGTGCAGCTTCCAGAATGCTCCAATATTATAATTTCCATTCATTTTTCACTTATATTGCTCCCAAGTGCTTTATTAAGCATCAAAACATAAATATAAAATATTATGAGTATATAATTCACAATTAATACCACACAATCACCCAAAATGCACTAAGAATGAGGCTAAAATATGTTTCTTTTGGCACTTATCACTATTGGCAGGATTATTCGATTACCATCCTATGCAACAGCCAACAACAACCAATGCTCATATTTCTTGTATATGAATGTGTCGTCAATTTGGACTAATGGCTCACAGTACCAAGATGTTTCAAAGCATTGCTTGAATGTCCAACAAAAACTATGGAAAATTCTTTTCCCTTGGACCAGTTGATCACTATTATACGCGGGTTTCGTTTTCAGATCGATTACGGTACCTGGATGTACTAATTCAGTACATGGCACTATTGCCATGAATTATTATATGATTTATTCCACTCGTTATGTATCTTTTCCATAGCTTTTTGTTTTACAACCTATGCCTTGTAGCACGACATGGTGCAATCATACTGACTACGAATATTGGAAATCAAAACTGGCATGGGAATCTTAAGACTCGCTTTCACCATAGGTAAGATAATGTTAGAGATCATGTCAGAATCCAATTTGGTATGATCCTATGACATGCCTGCAACAACACAAGGATTTCAAAATAAGTAAAATCATATTAGAGATCCGATCAGAATCCAATTTCGGATTATCTTCTAACATACTTGCAACAACACAAGTATGTGGAGTGTTATATTTCTTAATTGCCTAGAACCCTATCTTCTTTCTCATTGATGTCATGATTTTCCATGGACATTTGTTGTCACGCATTGTGCACTTGGCCTTAAAATTTTTTTATGGGGTTTTCATAACAAGGAAGTTGACCCCATGTTTTATGTTATATCGCTTCATTTCAACAACAAAAGCATCAAGGAAAACTCCATTCTAACTTGTAAATAGTCGACATTTAACGAATAACTTGCATAGCCCAGTCTTATATGAGGAAGTTCTTAAAAGTTTAAACCACATTTAGCTTGAAGGTCAACATTAAGCATGCGGGGTGGAGGTGCATATGTCATGAAATCCGGATGGATTCCTCCAGCATTGTCTGAACCTTCACCGTCAGAACCACTCTCTTCTGGTTCTGTAGGAATGGCCTCTAGTTCAAAAAATAATGTAATCTTCGAGCCATCCAGCCTGGACTCTCAAATTGGATCATTACCAGTTTCAGATCCATCTTCATTCTTAGCTCCCTATTTGTTATCAACCCATTTGCATGTCTAGGGTTGGATGTCCCTTCACCGATGCTGATTGTAATGACTTGTAAATCCTACATTAAAACCAAAATAACTTTTGGATTACCCACAGTGTAACTTACTTTCATACCCGTATAAGTGTTTATAGCATAGAATATTGGCATTCGAAAGTTAAAATCAAAAGCACCCACAAAATGTTGTGTCGGGGTGTTGAAGTTTGAGTTACCAACTAACCTAGACTATTAAATGGAATGTGCGCCAAAGTTGAAATCGAAGATTGAAATTAATGAATGTCTTCCCATTGATGATTTCAACATTTCCTAATAGGAGCTTTGTAACAATGCTATGAACCCACCACACAACCACATGGTTGGACTATCTATTTCTTAGTTATTAATTGGAACTATTGTTGAACTCAGAGCACCTTCATTGACGTCGAAAAATTGGACATATAATTTTCGTATAGCTGATCCACTAGAGAAATACGAATAAAGAATTGTCTTGGCCTCCACATCTCCTATGAGCTCAAATATATCATATCTAACAGGGTTTAGTGATGTTAGATATCTATATTTCAAACTCAAACTTCTTCTCTAGCTTGAACTCACCACTTTCCTTCTAATTTTTTACTGAAGCTCGTGCAATTTTATGTTCCGATTAAATCTAACAAGGTTCAATGACGTTAGATATCTATATTTCAAACTCAAAATTCTTCTCCAGCTTGAACTCACCATTTTCCTTCTAATTTTTTATTGAAGCTCGTGCAATTTCATGCTCCAGTTGAAATCTAATTCTGTATATTTGGCCGATGCAAAAATGGCCTCGATTTTGGTGTCACAAATTTGATCGTCGTAATAAATAATGACTCTAATTCGTCTACTCATATTCAATCAAATATCCTGTTTCACATGTTTAAAACCAAAACATTATGTAGAAAAATGAGTGCATTATCCAAATTCAAACAATGACACTTAATTGAACTAATTTACTTTGTTGGGTCAATTTTTGAAATTCAAATTTTTAACATAAACAATCTTCTCCTTATGCAAATCTCATTATGAAAAAAATTTGCTCAAAATTTTAATGTAAAACCTCTACAAAGAATGTATTTATTTTATAGGAAATAATACCCCCGGAAATCAAACATAACTTTAAAATGTTGGAAAAGATTGGACATAAAAATTCTAAAAAGCGCTTGTAACAAGAAGTATTTTGCTAAAAAGTGTGAATAGTTTTTGAAAACCCACTTCTTGTTAAAGCGTTTTTCAAAAAAAAATTAGGATGTGATGTCTGACTTTTATTTGGGATTCTTTGGCCCGAGAATCTCTAGTTTAGGATTAGGGTTAGGGTTCAAGATTAAGGTTCAAAATGTGAGGGAAGAAAACGCCTCTTGTAAGAGGCATTTTATTCCCTCTCATTTTTAGCCTTAATTCGTGAAAAATTTTTAGAACACGGGAATCTTAAGATAATTTTTAAACATCCCATCTTGGGAATCCCAAACGGCCATGGGCTTCCACATAATTTTTTTTAAATTCCCCCTAGTTGCCTATATAAAGGGGGTTTTGCTCCCTCTACTCCATCAACTCTCTCGCCCACCGTCCCTTAGAAAATAAAAAATTCTCTTCTAAATTGTTTTCTTTTGTTAAGTGTTGAAATATTTGGAGGGAAAGATTTATTTGTTAACATCTTATGGGATACTTGTTAACCTTTTGTCCCTACAGTGTAGCAAATAATTTCCATTTAAATTTTAGATTTTAAATAAAAAAACAAACCTAAATAATAGAATTTGATAGGAATCAAAGTCTGAAATCTAAATCTATAAGAGGAACATAACCACTATTTTGATTTTGCACACTCAAGCCAACAAAAAAAAAAGTAAGGTAGATTTTTCTTTTCTTTGTATATGCCTCAAATTTTATTTATACATTGCATTTGCTTTATTTTGAGAAAAGAAATTTCTTTGTTATTTGGTATAATTTTGATATTCATTCTCTTATTACTTTTGTTTCTTCATTCTTATACATATATTGAAACACTCAAGAACATGAACTTATTAAAGAACTCTAACTTAAGTCCTTTTACTACGTAATGCATCCTAACAAAACAATACAATGAGAAAATAAAAAAATTTATAGTGACATGGTCAAAATAAGTTTTGCTATAAAAAATTATATGATTCATCTTCTAGAAAATATTTGTTTATTAAATGTAACCCTTATTTTTTTTTAAATAGTTAATTAATGATATACAAATAATTTTTCCTTTTTAACATATTAGTTTTCATTACTTAATTTTGCTATTTCAGAATTCTCCAATATTCATTTTTAATATATAAAAAATTTGAATTTATTATGTCTATTATTTGGTTAATTTATTCAATGACCAAATTAAAAAATCTTTAAATTTATTACTGAGTTAAATAATTTTAAAATTAATCAAATTTTACAAATAAAAATAAATAACGTTTAGTTTAATTATAACCCCTAAAATCGATATATATTACAAAAGTAATAGTAAATTTAAATAATGTATAAATGATTTTTCCTAAAAAGATATAAAAATGATAGAAAGGTTGAATGATGCTAAGGAAAATTTTGAAGTAAGAAGTATGTTGTGATATAAGATACGGATTAGATTGTAAAAATGTGAAAAGTTTTGAGGCAAAAGTATAGTTATTTAGAATTCGAGGGGTCGAAGTATACAAATGAGAAGTTGGACCAAAGGTGAAATTAACCCTATTTCTTGATATATGAAATTGGGGTACAATGACCAAATTGAATAAGTGGAAGAAATATAATGGACTAAATTATAATTTTACTAAAAATGGGTAGCGACTCAAGAATGGATTTTTAAAGATATGAAGGGTAAAATAGTCAATACTCAAAATAGATAATTATATGACATAATAATTAATGACGAAAGATGTTAAATTGTGATTGGTTGATTATTTTTATTATTTTACAAGATATTTTAATGATTTATTAATTAATTATTTGAGATATTTTAAAAGAAGAATGTTATGATAGTCTGCTCTCTATGTAGCACGATTTTCATCTAAACTAAATCTAGGGTTTACGATTGGTTCTTTTATCACTGAATTCTTTTTTCTTGATAATTCTTGTCTTTGCCGATTGAAGGAGGATACACATTTGAGTTTGGTTATCTCTGATTTCTAATTTGCGGTTTCTTGGTCTTGCTACCTGGATTGGTGTTCACAAATAAGTTTTGCTATCATTGGTTTCTTGTTCTTTTGGTGGGGTATGATTATTGGTTTATTCTCTACAAAAAAAAATATAAAGTTTGGTTAAGATACAATCACGTAGCACTTATGGAAAAAGAATTAGCTGATTTAAGTCTGGATGAGGAAGATGAGGAAGGAGTGCAATTTGAGATAGAAGCTCAATCACAAATGCCGGTGTATGATTTGTGTTTGGTGGTTGTTGCCTTATAGCAAGCGTGCTAAACTTCCTAGTATTAAAAAACCCGATGGATAATTTATAGCATCCACTGGGGGGAATACAGATCTCTGACCTAGGAGAAAAATAATACTTGTTTAGGTTTTTTTATGACGTAGATCTAGAGCGTGTGATGAGAGGTACACCCTGGACTTTTAATAACCACCTTATTATATTACACAAACTTAGGGTTGGGGAGGATCTAACTTCTATACTGTTGGTTTACTCTAATTTTTGGGTACAAGTTCATGATCTTCCTCTGGGTTATTTTTCGGATCATGTGGTCAAACAATTGGGGGACTTTTTTGGCAAATTTTTGGAACATGACACAAAACAAGTTTTTCAGGGACATAGGAATTTTATGCTTATTAGGGTACAAACTAATATCAAGAAGCCACTTAAGAGGAAAAGGAAATTTTAATTCTTCACTCAGAACAAGTTTATGCGAATTTCAAATATAAGAAGCTATCTTTATTTTGCTTCTTTTGTGGATTATTAGGGCATAGGGTCAGGTTTTGTCGAAACAGGTAGATTTAGGGTTAAGAGAGGTTGAGTGTAGGTGGAATATTTCATTACGAGCAAAATCAAGAAGAGCCGTTGTTACGCCTAGTGTGTGGATAAGAGAAAAGCCTATAGAAATGAATTTTGGGAATGCTTCAAGTAATGAAACGAAAGATCAAAATGAGATACGTGCGAATGAGTTAGCCAGATATCAAAATAGAGGGTTGATTACTCAAACTTGGGGAATTAATTTGAAGGGTAGTCAAACTCATGACAAAGGAAAATGTGCGATATATTTAGGAGAAGAGGATAAGGAGGATATGGAAGAAGATAATGAAGAATTCCCACTTGAAAACAATGAAGGAAAAAATGACATAGATCAAATATTCAAACTCGACCAAGTTATGCTTATGAGGTAGTTAAAGGATAAGGTGAATAACAAAGAACAACCAATTTTAACATATATCGGTGGCTGCCAATAGGCAAGCCGACTGGACGCAATGAAAATTCTAAGTTGGAACGTCCATAGATTGAGGAGTCCACAAGGCGTTAGAAGACTCCAGCATATGCTGAAGCTGTATAATCCCCAGGTGGTCTTCTTTATGGAGACAAACTTGACAATTTTTTAATGGAAAAAGTACGACATCGATGTGGATTCTCTTGCAGCATTGATGTACCAATTAATGGAACTAGGAGTGGCTTAAGTCTTGGTTGGAAGAGTGAGCTATCGGTAAACTTGAAGAGTTTTTCCAATAACCATATTGATATGAGTATTAAGGATACCGAAGTTGGGGCAATTTGGAGATTGAACAAATTTTATGGTGCTCTAGAAGCTTGAGGAAGAAGTGAGGCATGGGATGTTTTGAGAAGGCTTGGTGGTGAACAATTAATGCTTGGTTGGTTTGTGGTGATTTTAATGAGATTCTTTTTTCTTTTGAAAAGGAAAGAGGATTGCCACGTGAAATTGGACAAATGGAAGAGTTTCGATTAGTTTTGAGTGAGTGTCAGCTAGAAGACGTGGGATATGTTGGTAGATGGTTTACATGGGAGCAAAGAAACCTTCATGAAACAAATATCAGAGAACGTCTTGATAGAGGAATTGCTAATAAAGAATGGATAGAATTTTTCCTAGAGTATATTAGCCCACACCTGTCTCACTCTTTTTCTGATCATTGTCCTCTTTTTTTTTTAAACCAGGATTAAAGGAATTAGTAAAAGAAGGGAAGGATTCAGATTTGAGGCTTGGTGGACCATGGAATCGTCTTGTGATGAGGAAATTAAAAGGTTATGGTCGATCTGTAAGTCGGGTGGTTGAAAAACTTAACGTTGTAGGAAAAGGAAATAGATGGGCAATAGGTATTATAAAGAGGTTTATCGAAAAATTTACTTACTCGAATTGAGGAATTGGATGGTATGGACAGAACGAATAATAATTTGGCTGAACTTATTGTTGCCAAAACCCATTTAAATTTGGAGATGGAAAAGGAATAGAAGTATAGGGAACAACGAACAAGGATGAATTGGTTTAAAGAAAGAGATGAAAAAGCAAAATTCTTCCATAGTTCTGCATCTTAAAGAATAAGGGCAAATTGTATTGATGAGCTAGAAGACGAATTCGAGCAAATAACTTCTAATAGTTATGTAATGGCGAAAATGGTGAAGCATTATTTTGAAGGTCGTTTTGCCTTAGGAGGGATTAGCAATACTGAATAAATTTTATCAAGTATTGAAAAAATGTATTTTGGAGGACATGAACAAAGTTTTGACTAAGGAATTCACAAGGGAAGAGATCATTTTTGCGATAAAAAATATGGGACAAACAAAAGCCTCCGAATGCAACGGTTTCCTTACTTTTTTCTTTAAAAAATATTGGCATATTGTTGGAACTGAAGTTGGTGATTTTTGCTTGAATATTTTAAATAATGGCAGCTTATTGGGTGACATTAATTCTATAAGTATTATTCTAATCCCCAAAGTAGCAAGCCCTACGAACCTTAAGAAATTTCGACCCATTAGTCTTTTCACAGTAATCTATAAGATTATAGCCAAGGTAATCACTAACCGTTTCTAGAAAGTTTTAGATGTTTGCATTGATAAAGCCCAAAGGGCTTTTGTGACAAGACGACTTATCACAGACAATGTTTTACTTGCATATGAGCTTATGCATACTCTTAAACAAAGAAGATTGGGTCAACATAGGAGTCTAGCTTTAAACAGTGTGCTTAAAAGTTTTACAGAAGCTTGGTTTTGCAGAATCTTTTGTAGAGCTTCTCATGTACTGTGTTACTTTGGTAAGCTATTTAGTGTGCTTAAACGGTGTATTTGGAGAAAAATTCAAACCCATGAGAGGATAACGTCAAGAAGATCCCCTAAGTCCATGCTTGTTTTTAATTTGTAGTGAGGGGCTATCATCGCTAATGAGATTAACAACGTATGAAGGATTGATAAAGGGGGCAAATGTATGTCGAAGAGGTCTTACTATCATACATCTCATTTTTTCTGATGATTGTATTATATTTTGTAATGCCACTGACAGGGAAGTACATAATCTAAGAGATATACTTCGAGATTATAAGGTTTGTTCAGGTTAGAGCATAAATTTTGATAAATCAATTGCTTTCTTTAGTTTGAATGTTCCAGAATTTAGAAGGGAACAAGTTGTGGCTATTTTGGAAGTACGAACCTCTCCTAATCTGAAAAAGTATTTAGGCTTACCCAACATGATAGGGAGAGATAAAAAAAAGGATCTTTCAATTCTCTAAGGATAGAATGCTATATAAGATTAAAGGATGAAGTGCAAGATTCCTGTCAATTGGAGGAAGGGAGGTGTTTATAAAAGCAGTATTACAAGCAATTCCTAGTTCCTCGACGGCATGTTTTCTATTGCCAAAATTATTTTTTGATGAATTAGAAAGTATTATGGGACGGTTTTGGTAGGAAAAAAAGTCATGATAAACGCGATGGACATTGGTGTGAATGGAAAAACCTTGGAAAGCTTAAAGAGGACAGAGGGATGGGTTTTAGATGCTTTTTAAATTTTAATATTACAATTCTTATAAAACAAGGCTGGCGGTTAATTTGTTATCCAAATTCATTATTATCAAAATCATTAAAAGCTAAGTATTATCCTAATTCATATTTCATGCAAGCAAGTTTAAGGACCTTACCCTCTTATACCTGATGAAGCATACGGTCTGCGAGAGGTCTTCTTAAAAAGGGGTTGTGTTGGCGGATTGGGCATGGAAAACATGTTTGTATATGAGATGAAGCATGGATCTTAGGAATTGAGGAGTATAAAATTCAACATGACTCAGCTAACTACTCGAGATGCTTCAGTTGTCCTGAGATCTCCAAGCATGCCTTTAGGGATTGCCCTTTTGCTGTTGATGTTTGGACCAGATTGGGCATTAGATGGACTTTGGAGCAAAATCAGTTACAAATTAAAGAATGGGTGATGATGCTATTTGAGAAAGAATCAAGTCAACAGATTAGATTAATTATGGCTACTTTTTGGAGATTATGGATAACGCGTAATAAACTGGTGCATGAAAGAAAAATTCAACATGTTGCTAATTTAGTCCAGTTTGTCAAAAATTACGTTCTGGAAATTAAAGAAGTAAGAGGAAAAAGATCTGTCAAAGTAGCATATGGAGAATGTTGGAGCCCCTCAAGAGATACCTTCGTGAAGATAAATTTTGATGTTGCATTTGACAAACAGTGTATGACATCATGTTGTAGAATTATAATTCGAGACTAGATAGGTACTATTTTAAAATCTAAATTTTTCATCAATACCCACATCCCAATAGCATTTGAAACAGAGGCTCTTGCCTGCATCCATGTGATTAGATTTGGGGCATAATCTGATTTCTTAAAGGTTGAAATTGAAGGTGATGCTCTAACTATTATCAAAAAGCTTCAAAACTAAGAAGAAGACAAATCTGAATTACAAGCTTACATTACAGATGCAAAAAGACTACAAAAGTATTTTGTCTCATGTCGTTTCAAACATATAGGACGACAAGCAAATACAAAAGCGCATACCTTGGCCAATGAAGGGCTTAAAGATAGGAGTGAGAATTTTTTGGGTTCGGACTCCTCAAATACGGTGGTATGGGTTATCATGGAATAATGAAATGGTGAGACAGTGGGGAGCGTGGGGGTCCTATCTTACACCCACGAAATCTGATGTGAGTTTGGAAAAACTGGAGAACGCTGACATGAAAATAGAGTATAATAGTACATAAGAACTACTAAATGAATCAAATGAAGCGGATGGATACCTTAAATTCATGGGATCTTGTTGCTAGGATCTGGAAATTGCAAGTTAAAAACTTATCTGAAAGGGTAATCTTCTTTGAAAACATGTAGAAGGATTTGGAATCCTACAGAGCACCGAAATGACGATTTGTTTGCAAAGAAGGCATGGAGACACCAAAACGGAGTATCTGGCTGTAGGAATTTTAAGATTAGGGTTTTTTAATTGTGTTACGATTTTGTTTTGTGTCTTGAGGAGTTAGGCTTAGGGTTTTACTTTTGATTGCTTTTGGACTCGGGGTTGGTATTTGTTTCATAGGTCTTTTTTCTTTTCTAAATTGTTTTGTTTTTTCAATTGAATAAAAGCTGCAAACCAAGTTAAATAAAAAAGAAGAAGAAAAATGTTGAAAATTCTTGAAATCTTTCCATTTATCTCATGTTGGCTATATAAGGATAAAGGGGTTTTATTTTCTTACAATCTGATCCTTATTATAAAATCCCACTTTTTCTTACAAATTCCTTGATAATTTCTATAGCCACCCAAAAGAAGAAGTGAAGTAAAGATACTAGAGAGTTAGAATACCATCTTGGAAGTAAGAAATTTGAGTTGGAGGTAAAAATTTTGAGGAGAAAGTGAAGAGATTAAAGTGACAAGGTATGTACTTTAAGGATTTTACTTTATTTAGTTTTAGTCTAGGTGTAAAAAGTTGAATTAATTGTGAATGCAAATATTATGAATGAAATTATATTAGTACATGAAAATATTAGAAAAATGACTAAATTGTAAAGTAAACAAAATAAGAAATATGGAATGGAATGTTGAAAAGAGAATATAAATGAAGTGTGATGATATACAGATTACATCAAAAGTGATAGTGTAATGAAATTTCCAAGTTAACTTGCATTTGTGAAAATGAGAATTAAAATTTAAAGTGTACAAAAGTTTATGTTTTAAATAAAGTATTATGATAAAGAGTTTAAATGACGTGCTAGATGTTAGAAGACAAATTACAAAGTGATATTAAATGAAATTATATTAAATGATGAACTTTCATGATGCTAAGGATTAAATTCTAATGTTATGAAATTTATAATTGAAATAAGAGAAGTTATGATAAAACTATATATTAATGATATGTGAGTTTTAGGGATTAAATTTAATAATAATAAAAGTATAATAAATATATGTGATTAGATGAAAGTTAGTGCAAAAGAACCATGTGAAAGGAAATGTTTCAACTAAAACAATTTCTGGACAACAGTAGTGACTTGAATTTAAAAATTTATCAAAAACGGTAGAAATTGAGTTAGAGTTTGAATAAAATATGGAATTAAAGTTTAAAGAGTCTAGTTTTGCATAGAAGAAATGATGCAAGAAATGGAATTATAGATTGTGAGATATAATAATTTTTGTGAGACGAGGTCAGAATAATTTTGGATCCCCTGTTCTAATTTTGAAAAATCATTATAAATTGTACAAAAATATTTAGGTGATGAAATTTAAATGACTAAAAGCTTGATAATTCTATTTTCAATGTAAACAAATGGAAATATAATATGAGTCTTGTATGGAAATATAATTAATTTTGAGTAAAGAAGGCTTGGAGCTTCCTAGTAGCAGAAAATGAGAAGATTTGAAGGAAAAAATGTATTTATTGGCTTATGTAGAAATTTTGAAATTTTTATGGTAAAAACCTCATTGAGTCTAGTTTTCAAAACAAAAAGCAGATCTCAATTTGAATCCTATAGGTCAAGATATAAATAATTTAGTAATTACTACTCAAGAAGACAACTTTATTAAAGTATATTATGTAAATAATGAAAGAATAATTAATGTTACATATAAGCATGCCATACTAAAAGTCAAAGATTTTTATATAAATACATGTATATCTAGGATGTGGAATGGAGAGGAGGAGGAGAAAAATAATAGAAGAGTTATAACATTAAGAAATTGTTTCAAATGATGGGTTTATTAATACATAAATGAATCTCAAATGAATTGTTGAAATACTAAGTGAGTGATTGTTATAAAATAAATTAAGGGAGACCTAATTGATAAACTGATCGGTAAAGGTTAGCAATAGTGACTATATGTATTTTTGTAAAGTGCGAATCCACTAATGGACTTATTTGCAAAACTTTAATTATTGTGATAATTTTATAAACTTTGATATAAGCTGTACACAGGATTCTTTAAGACAATATAATATGTTCCAAAAATTAAGTTAAATGAGTAATGACTTTTGATAACAAATTTAATGTATATTAGAGTGTAAGATGCAAATTGACCTAAAATGAGTTTTCTCTTAAATTCAGAATATCGAACCATATTTTGGTATCGTTACTAAGGGCATAGTATCAATACTTTGAGGAAGGTATCAGTACTTCAAGCAGGGTATTGATACTTATGATTAAATTTTGAACATCGAAGCTTAAATTGGTATTGATATCAGACAGAGATATTGATACTCGAGTCAAGGTACCAATACCATATAGAGGGCATCGATACTTAAATCCTTTGGAACTAGTTTTGTACATTATAAAATATTTTAGATAAAATGTTATTTGTCCCTAAAGTTTAAAAAGTTTGCAAATAAGTCCTAAATGGTTTATAAGTTGTTGAATGCGCTAACGAAAGCTTGATTAAAATAGTAAAAATATTTTTTATTTAAATTTAATTATAAATATTAATATAAAATAATTATATATTTTTAATTATTGAATAGTAAATCGAGTTGAATCCAAAGGATGAAAATACTAAACTTAAACCTAACTAAAAGCAGTTTTGATAGACTACCCGACTCAAGGACACCTCTATTTAATACTATAGTTTATGTTTTATTTACCTTTAGTACATTAAAATTGTTTAATGTTGATTGAAAACGGTGGAATTTGTTGACTATAACTCAATGTAATCTTTAGTACAGTTTTTTTTTAAAAATAAAATAGTTAATTATATTATTTCGATTATATTTTTAAATAATTACAATATCTTTCAAATTAAAATTTTAATAAAACATTTAATTATCATTTTAAAAACTATTTAAAATATTAAAAGAAATTTTTTAAAAACTATTTTCCAAAACAAAATGTTAAAAAACAGTATTTCTATAATGTTTAAATATTAAAATTATTTCAAAATACTAATATTTTATATATTTTTTAAATTTTAATACTCTTTTAAAATTCAAATTGGTAAATATTAACCAAATTACACTCTTTGCAATCAAAATTAAAAGTAAAATTAAAAAAAAAACCTGTTTCAAAAATTAAAATTAAAAAATATAAAAATGAACATTTCAATTTAAATTTTTTTGTAAAAATATTTTTTTAAATATGATATATACATAAATATATTTCCTATTAAAATAAATTTTTTAACATAAAAATTAAAAACAATCTTAAAATTATTAAAAAAATTTATGAAATTTTTTATTTCTTTAAAATCTTAGTTATCAATTATTGTTTTTCATTTAAAAATTATATTATATATAAATCTATTTTATAATAACAAATATGAATTTATTAAATATATTTTAGATATTAAGTATTATAAATTGTACATTATATGGGTATGCAAGTAGATCTGTTCATGGGTTGGGCTATCCACTTAGGCCCGTCTGAAATTTGGGAGGGTTTGAGCAAAAATATTAAGCTCGAAAAAATGAGCTTAGGCAAAAAAATTAAGCCCGTTTAAAATATGGGTTGGGTTCGGACTTGAACATTCAAAATCCAACCCTAACCGTTTTAAGTTTATAATACTTTATATTATGTAATTTAAAACACATTAAAAAGATAAACTTATACTAAGTATATAATATTACTCTAATGTAAATATTAAAATAATGTTAAGATGACTGTATAAAAAATTTCGATAAATAAAAAATGTATTAAATTATTAAATATTAAAATAATATAATATAAATATTTTTTAAAAAATTAAAAAAATAATATGGGCGGGCCTAAAATGGATTTGGGTTAATCTTTTGCAAATATGGATAAGTTTGGGTAAAACTTTAAACCCAGATTTCGAATCAGGTTAAGCTTGAATAAATATAAAGTATATTAATATCATACTTAAACTCAACCCGGTTCGACCTAGGCATGAGCAACTCTATATGCAAGTAAAGGAAACATTCAAATCATATATATAGGATTAGGTAATAAACATTTGTGTTTACATTTCAAAAGGATTGACATACATTTTATTTAATCTACTTGAAATTATATTTGAGTTTAATAATAACTATTATAATAATTCTGAAAATAATATTTCACGGGAAGATAAAAATTTTGATCAAATATGTCTTCAAAATTACTTTATTAAACATTTGTTAATTAACTAAATATAATTTCCATTATTATTTATGATTTATATTATATTATTTTATTTTTTAGACTTTATATTTCATTAATATATTTTTACCTAATATTTTGATTTAGCGTTTGGGTTTAAAATTTATGCGTGTATTATCCATGCATGTATCAATAACATATTTTTATGAATTTATATTTATTTTTAAAATTATTTTAATATAATACAATAAAAACTAACTAACGAAGCTTTTATGTTATTATAATTTTTATTTTATACAATTCTGCTTCAATTTTAAAATATTTTTAATACATTTTATTAGATATACATAATCTTATTGTGCATCACACCGGTAAACAAACTATCTAGTATCATTTTCAAGTCGAATTTCTTGTTGTTAAAAAAATTTACAAGATTGATATTATAGAGACTTACAAAATTAATTTTTATACCAACCTTTAATAATAAAAAATAAAAAATACCAAAAAAATTTCATTTTCAAATTCAATTCAAAATTTTAATTCATTTAATTATTTTCAAAACCCAAATCATATGAAACAATTTATATTTCAAATATTTTTCTTTTTCTTTTCTTATAATGAAAAACAATTTCCCTCATTTTTATATATTTTTATTTAATTTTTAGAATTTTTAAAAATTTTAAAACACTTTCAATTTTTATCATTTTATATAGAATTGATAGAAAGTATAAAAGTTAAAGACTAAAATTGTTATTATACCAACTAAGAAATTAATCACTTAACAGTTGAGTGACAAAAAAATTGAAAACATTAGTGACCAAATTGTAAATTTTCAAAGTTTATTGATCGAAATAAAAACTTACCCATAATTAATTGACTAATGTTATAATTTATCTTTTTTATTAACTAAGCACGAGTTTCGAAAAATAGATATATTAAGGGATAATATAATCTTTGGCTCTTGAACTTGGCAACCAAGTTCACTCTGGTGCCTGTACTTTTTTGGTCCACTTTGGCATTTGAATTTGACAATTAGGTTAATTTTGGTCTCTAAATTTGAAAAATATAAAAATTTTAATGATCAAGTGATGATGTGGTATAATCTTAATGCCACATTTAATGTTTTAACAATTGGACTGATCGTCGAACAGATCAAACATTCAACCAATTTGAACGGTTTGAATGCGAGATCAACAATAATTAAATAAAAAATTCAATACTCATACACAACTTTTAAATTTTACCAATTTCAAGCAGTTTCTAAGTCAATCGGTTCAACCCCTTTGTTGGATTACATCGATTAGTTCTCTGCCCATTTGATCTGATAACACTAGTAACATCATTAAATTTTAACAGAATCTAAGTTTAGGGATAAAAATGGATCTAGTTGCTAAGTTCAAAAACAAAAGTTGACCAAAAAAGTATAAATACTAAAGTGAACTTAGTTACAAAGTTTAAGAGCCAGAAATTATATTATCCCTATATTAAAGGTATCTAATTGAATTATTAAAATTTTATAAAATATATTTTAGGAACGCAATTAAATTACGAAAAAAAAAACAAATTACTTACAAAAATTTAATTCAGCTCAACCTTACCTTGTCTCCTAAACACCGAACTCTTCAACTTAGATCTTTCCTTATTTGTTTTATATTGAATCTAACTATGATCTCAGTCCCTACACTTTTTGGATTTCTAAAATTTAGTCTCTTTACTTTTTGATTTTAAAAATTTGATCCCTCTACTTGTCAGTATAATTGATAACACTCCTTTAGATTGGACTTCAGGTTTCAAATAAGGCAAGTAGAGGATTAAATATTTGGAATTAAAATTAAAGAGACATAATAGTAGAGGGAGTGGAACAGATTTATAGCTTATATATTTTTAAAATTTTAATATCCTACAAAAAGGTCAAAAACGTCGTAAAGAAAGGGCTTTTCATTTCGATTCAGATGAAGCTTTAAAAACTAAAAAGGGAAAGAAAACATAAAACATATTCAGTTTTCTTTTTCTCCCTATTTCTGATGTCTCATGTGTATTGGATTCTGATTTTGAACCTTTGGATCTTAAAAGCGACGTCGTTGCAATCGGGATCGAGGACGGTGCTTCGAGAGATTGGCAGCGGCGGCGGTGGTAGTGATCCGAAGGATTATGGCGTTGAACTGAACGCCACGAATTTCGATGGAGTTCTCAAGGACACTCCTGCTACTTATGCTATAGTCGAATTCTTCGCTCACTGGTTAGTACTTTTTTTAGTAATCATCCATTCTTAGCTAACCAACTGTTCTAAATCTTGAGCTTTTAGAAACGAAGAATATGCTCAATTTTCATAGTTCTTTGTAGTTGACCGTGTTGACTGTGGAAGAAATTTTTTATTTTATTTTATTTATTTACTTGATCAAAACTTAATATGCTGAAAATTAGCCTGAAATTTGGTTGTCGTGGTGAAGACCGGTACAGCTGAGCATGAGCAAACAAACAAACAAACAAACCGAAACCGATTTTGAACCGTAGTGTTAGGAACAGTTTTGGTTTGGCTTTTATTAGTTCCATTCGATTTCGTTCAGATACTAATTTAAACCTATTCGGTTAAGTTCGTTTTAGTTTCGAAAGTAAAAACAAAAACGTACTCAAAGCCTAATTATATTTTTTATTGAATATTTTATTTTATTTTTAAGTTAGTGGAAAATAAAATTTAATACAATTTTTTAAATTTTGGAAAAAGATGAATCAAGCCGATCCAAACAATTGTAGTTTGGTTCAGTTTGGCTAGGTTCATTATAAATGGATTTTGGTTTGGTTCCTAAGATTTTGCCTGTTAGGATGTAAAGAAAATTGGAAAGATGAGAAATTGAAGAGTAGAAAAAATAGAACGATAGAAAATATAATATTTCTTTCCATAAGTGTGCGTGTTACGAAAGGAATAGTAAAGGAAAATTTGAAAGAATTCTTTCCATGAAAAGAAAATAAAATATTTGAAAAATATATAATTTTGAACTAACATACACCTGGCTCTCATTTTCTCTCATCACATTCCAATTTGGAAGGATTGGGTATTATCCATTAGGATAGAAATGATCATCTCTCCTATTTTCTTTCCTGCTAAGTACACTCAAAATTTATATTCTTTTCACTTTTTCACTCCATGCTCTTTTTTTTTTTTAAGTTAATAAACGTTTAAAATTGTAGACATGGATATATTGAATCTTTACGAGTTTCCTTTCCATATAATTGAATGCATCATATTATAACGTATAATTGCTCGATTTTAAGAATTAGATGGATCACTATGTAGGAAATTGAATGTCCCTTTTTGTTCACCGAACAAAGTCGGTTATTTTAACCTTTTTCAGTTTTCTTTGTATATAATTGAATGCATTTGTATTATAATATATAATTGCTGGAATTTAAGAATTAGAGGGATGGCTTTTCACATTTTTATACTAGATAGAGAATTGGTGTTTTAAAGTTCATGTTCGTATTCTTAAATATCATAATGCGTGAGATATGAGGAATGACTTTTCAGAATTCAACAATGGTTCTTTTTGTTTATTTCTATAACAAACTTGTGCCATTTCCCCTCCTAACCTTCCTGAATTGTTTCGAAATTTGACACTTTCTGATAAACATAAATATGAGGGTATTTTTTTTACATCCAAATAGGAAATGAGTTGGCAAACCAATGAATGATCACGGTTGTTCATATTTCATAGCCAGATTGATGTATTGCATTGATTCAGTAATGAACTTATCCAGAATCCAATTACCCTTAATATAATTTATTTCCTAATAGTTTCCGTTTTTGCTCAATTTTATGTAATTTATAACTGCAAAAGCTTTTACTTTCTCATGAAAATGGAACATTTTATGCACAAGTGCATGTGCTTGCATGCAGTGAACTTGCCTGTTTCCATAGAACTGCCATGCTGCCTAGGTTAAGTTTTACATAGCTAAAAAGTTTAGTTGCATGCTTCATGCCAGTTGTTAAACGACTCTCTTTTCTGTGATTATTACTTTTCAGGTGTCCTGCTTGCAGAAATTACAAGGTATATCGCAGTCTATTTTGCACTCAGTGTTTTTCATATCTTCACTTTCTTATGATTTTTGCAGCCCCACTATGAAAAAGTTGCTAGGCTTTTCAATGGACCTGATGCGGTGCATCCTGGTATCATATTGATGACCAGGGTTGACTGTGCATTAAAGGTATTTATTTTTCCTTCTGAATACCTTCAAATTGCAGCTTCATAGAAATAGTACTTTTAAAAATCCCTGTTCATTAATGGCATATATTTGTATGGCTAGCATAATGCTGGAATTTAAGATGCCGTTGAAAATGTTATCTGGCTTTCTGGCCTTCTCCAGTTAAGCGTAAAGTTGTTAATATGGAAATTAAATAGAAGTAGCACTTTATTAGTTTTCTGTTTTCAATTATTTTATGAGTTTTGAAGAGTTGGAATGTTTCCATGTAATATGGTTGTTCTTTTTATTCCATGTAATTTGGTTTACTTATTTAGCCTTGTTCTCCTAAGTAGCCACTATACAAAATATTGCATTCCTTTTGAGATTCACTTCTTTCTTACTCGTGTTTTCAGTTGTTGAAAAACTGTCTTGTTAATGTAAATTTGGATCTTTGATTTCTTTGGCAGCACAGATAAATACCGGTCTTTGTGATAAGTTTTCTGTTAGTCACTATCCTATGCTGTTTTGGGGTCCTCCTACAAAGTTTTCCACTGGCTGGAAACCCAATCAAGAAAAAAGTGAAATACGTGAAGTTGATAATTGGCGAACAGCAGAACTCTTGCTTAATTGGATCAATAAGCAAATAGGCAGGTATGAGGTATCTTCATCAACCACTTATTTGATATACATCTTTATAGTCTGAATTAGTGATCTCTTGAAATTATAGAATTGTAAACTACATGCAATTATGAGGCATTTACTATCCATAATTCTGAATGAGGTTAAGTTTTTTCCACAAAAATTGTTTATGTGTATTGGTACATTTGGGAATTGCTCAATAATCGTTTGGTAAAAGAATTTTATATATTTAAGAATTTTCTTAATAACTAATGACATGACATGCAGGAGGATGTTCTGATAGTTAACAGAATATAAGATTAATTTTAAAATTCATTCTTGTGTATGGGATGCATTTATGGGACTCAAACCTCTGCCCGATTTCTGAACAGTTAAGACTTATAATTTATTGGTAAAAAATGCAAAATGATTGTTGATGCTTTTGCTATCACACCTGATGGAATCGATTATTATGTTAGTTCTAGAAAATGGCAATCATTGTGGAACTTTAGACCACCTTTTGGAGGTGGGGTATGACAGCTATTGGTAGTGGGGAGGTTTTGGAGTGCGAGGAAATATGTTCCTGTTTTCACATGTACTTGTAAAAAAGAGGGTGCTTGATTGATCTGCAGCTGAAGTTAATGCCAAAGATTTGCACTTATCTATTAAACGTTTACATCAGCTTTGGTCATGTGATTTTATGCATTACTCCCTTTCAGTTCATATGGCTTGGATGATGAAAAGTTTGAAAACGAGCAACTTCCATCCAATATATCAGATCCTGGACAGGTATTTTTGTGCATTTCTAGTTTGCTTCTTGAACAATGTGTATTTGAGGTTTCCAATTTGCTTAGGATTTTAACTTTGTAATTTGGCTTGTGAAAGATTGCTCAAGCCATTTATGATGTGGAGGAGGCAACCGCAACTGCATTTGACATCATTTTAGAACAGAAGGTAGGGATCTCTAATGTAGATTTTTCCTCTATGCTCAAATGTGTATGTTTATGTATATGAAGCTAGGAATGTGTTTTCTCTCCATGTCTTCTTAAAGTTGCTAAATATGATGTCCTGCAGATGATTAAATCAAAAACTCGAGCTTCACTTATAAAATTTCTTCAGCTTTTAGTCGCTCATCATCCTTCCCAGAGGTAAAAATGCTACTTTTCATTGTAACCTTGGTTTCATTTTATATGTTGTTTCCTTCATTGCGCTATTAGTATATTTGTATTAGGTGCCGAAAAGGAAGTGCAGAAGTACTTGTGAACTTTGATGAGTTCTGCCCGTTAGATATGTGGTCATCTGATAAACATGATGTTCCCACCAGTAACCTGAAAGAGGTGCTACATGATTTCCAGATTTGTGGAAAGGAAGTTCCCCGTGGATACTGGGTAGGTACTAAAAGGAAAAGTTGGTTTTTTATTTTCTTTCCATGCATATATTTGAAAAATGTTAACATCAAATATTATCATGTAGGCTGGGCTAAATGTCGTTTATTTGTATTAGATGAAACTTCTTGATCGCTGGCATTAGTTCACTTGCTTGCTGTTACCTCGAATCTCTAATATTACACTTGATGATTGCTAGTTCCATATAAGTAGTTGCTACTCCCTATGTTACTCAAACTTGAGCATCGGACAAGGGTGTGTTTAATTTTTTCCCCCTTAGTTTTTTGATGTATTTGGAGGGTACTTGGAAGGTTGTATCCCCATACCCATGTCTGCATATGTGTCTAGCGGTATCAGACATGTATGCTTAAAGAAAAATAAATTGTCAGAGCAACATAGGCTATACCTATTTCATTTGATTTGATGCCTCTCCGTTTAGCTACTACAAAGGATCAATTTTTGTGATATTTTTCAGCTGTGAGATTGTCAGTTGGTTGCTTCCTTCTAGCTTAAGCTCTATAAAATATTTATCCATTTTTGTTTTTCGTCCAATATTCTTTTGGTAATATTATTTGAAGTTTTCCTTTTTATTGGTTGCTTATTGCACTTGGATGTTCATTTTTGCAGATGTTTTGTCGTGGCAGCAGGAACGAAACCAGGGGCTTTAGGTAATGATGGGGAATCCTTAATTTTTAGCTCATACATTTTTGAACGAAAATTTTTGACTCATTTAATCAGGGGCACTCTTGATTCAATCAAAAAGAATGATAACCATGTTATCAAAATTATTTTCCTTTGTTAAACGTTCTCCCATACTATTAAACTGGAGATATAGTTAATCCCCATTTGTTGAGTCAGGGGCAACCCAGGCATATAAATAGAACAAGGACCTCTCCACTTATTGCCAATTGGTTTTATGATAGTCTATTCTAAAATCTAACATGGTGTCAAAGCAAGCTTTGTCCCCTTTGCTAGCTCATCTGTGATAGGGCTATGGGGGGGAGTAGTGAAGCTGAAGTGAAGTAAATCTCATATTTGTTAAATTGGGACAACCTAGGCACGTAATATGAAAAGACCCTCTCCAGAGCCTATTGTCAACTGGTTTTAGATTGGATATCCATTCTAAAATTTTACACACACAAGGTCAATCATAAAAGAGATGCCTTCTCTTCTAATTGATCTGATCAGATGCCAATAATTACTTGTATTTGTTTACAGTTGTGGATTGTGGGTTTTGATGCATTCACTTTCAGTGAGGATTGAGGATGGAGAAAGCCAGTTTGCGTTTACATCTATATGTGATTTTATTCACAACTTCTTTATCTGTGAGGAGTGCCGTCAACATTTTTATGAAATGTGTTCAAGGTAACTTCGACTTCAGATCAGGTTATTTTTCTTGAGCACTCCAAGTTTACTTCATCTGATTTGCAAACGTCCGATTTGCAGAGTTACTAGTCCTTTCAAGAAATCACGTGATTTTGCCCTTTGGTTGTGGAGTGCTCATAATGAAATTAATGATAGATTAATGAAGGAAGAAGCATCTCTAAAAACCGGAGATCCAAAGTTCCCTAAGATAATTTGGCCTCCAAAGCAACTTTGTCCTTCATGTTATCACTTGCAAGGTCCCAAAGATAAAGGAACCAATCAGATTGATTGGGACCAGAATGAAGTGTTCAAGTTCTTAATGAGTTATTATGGAAATACACTTATATCTTTGTACAAAGGAAAGGGCGTTCTTGCTGATGATAGGGCAAATGCTACCCTGGATGATTTGGTGACCTCAACGAACGCAGTCGTGGTGCCTATTGGGGCTGCATTCGCTATTGCCATTGCTAGCTGTATGTTCGGAGCACTTGCTTGCTACTGGCGGTCACGGCAGAAGAGTAGAAAGTATTACCATCAACCATACTATTTAAAGAACATATGATAATACAAGTACTTTCATATCGTATTATAAGCATTAGAAAGGGCTAAAATGGTACGGAACAGTTGTAGGGGCTTTGATGCTTAGAATTGTAACAGTCTCATTTGCACCACTTTTCAGGCCAAGGAGGAGCTGGAACTAAGATTTACTTAGACAACAGAAAATATACAACCTTTAAGATGCCTGGTCTGATGAGCTCGAGCTTGAAGAAGAAATCCGGTTTCAGCCCTTTATCAACAGTCCCACTTGAGGTCCCATTCTTTACCAGTTCTGTTCTTTCATGAAGCTAATCCTGAAATATAGTTTTGGTGCTATAATATTTAACATGGTTTTGATTTTGAGAAAGAAATGATATATATATTGTTCTTACGATTGCCGTTTGATCACATTTGACATACTGCATTGACTTTTGTTAATTGTCCGATCCATGCTGTCGATTGATACCCTTACTTGATTCTGTTCTTCGTAAGTATTTTTTTTTTTGGTTAATACTAGAGAGGAAAGAACCAAACTGTAAGTTGAATGCGGGGATATTGTATATAGCTCTTGTAAGTTTATTTCAAGACTTTGATTCTGCATTTTAACGCAATACGAGGCAGCTGGAAGACCATAAAGGAGAAAGGTCTATGCACCCATCTGTCTGTACTGTACTGTAATAAAATGACTAAATTTATGTTACAATTCACAAATGAATTAGATACCTCCCTACTCTGGGTTAATGAAGTAAAATTATTTAAAAGGTGGAGAGGATAAGAGAATTGAAAGAGAGGGTTAAGATGGCTTAGCCCACCTATTGGTTTATATGTAGATGAAAGGTGGAAAACCGTAAAGATGGAACAGATCTGATATCCAGCGCACTGAAGTAAACATGTGCATGGGTTTGGTTTGAGAGGGATTTTTTAAATGTGGATCGATCCCAATTCAATTTATTTAAATTTAATTATGATATTGGCAAACCCCAAGCACAAGGCCAATCATTCAACTTTCCAAGTCCAGGAATGTAGACGGGCATCTAGATCAACATGTGGCCATCTCTTAGCTTTCCACAAGCTTAATTGCACGACTCATTAAAAATCATGTGAGAATCTAACCATTAGGATGAGGGGTTCTTTTTTTTTTTTTTGAGGATGTTCCAAGCCGTATTGAGTTTGAAATTAGTTCTTGTATGGGCTGAGAGCGTTTTAAGGTAAAGTTAAGTTCTTTAAGTGTGCATTTTTCAATATTTGAATTTATATTCTTAATATTATAAGACGAAAGCGCTATCATTTCAATTAACAACTTGTTGATGCATTAAAATGGGGTTCAATCGCACATTTGACCACCAACTCTCATTCAACATGCGGCACAAAGTAGACACTAACCATTATAAGTAAACATCCATCCATCCTTGGAGCTAATCATCGTTGGTACACACCATACATCCTTAATTTCTCTCTGCTTAATCTCTCCTCCATACTAGTGGCCAGAGACCTAACTCCAACAGTCTATCACTTTGAATATAGGAATTCAGGCCACCCAAACATCTCTAGTTCATTACTAGGTTTATATCAAGTTTAATCATGATATTAATACATTTTATATTTGCTCAAGCTCGGTTTGACTTAAAATAAGCCTAAAATTTTACTCAAGTCTAACTATATTTGCAAATGGCTAACTCAAACTTTTAGATCTAATTATATTGATAAATAACTAATCCAAACTTATTTTAGTTTTCCCTTATTATTTTTTAATTTTCTAAAAAATATTTATATTATTTTCAATTTAATATTTAATAATTGTCTATATATTTTCATTCATTAAAATTTTTTACATAGACAATTAACTTTTTTTAATGTTTACATTATATATATTTGTGTTATAAATTATATAATATGTTGGAATTAAATGACCCGAATCCTTATTTAAATAAAATACAATGGTAAAATAAAATAGAAGTAAAATCTATATAGAACTACACTTCTTTTATTTTATTTTAGAATAAGGTTTTTTAAACCTTATTAAACTCCATCTATTTTATATTGATTAGAATAACGTGTTTCAATCTTACTAGAATATGGCTTTACAAGCCTATAAATAGATATAGTCTATTCCTCTTGTAATTAAAATTCGAATTCGACATAGTGAATTTTCTTCTCCTTTGCCCGTGGTTTTTTTCCTGAAAGAGTTTTCACGTAAAATCTGTGTGTTTTTTATTTTATTTTATTTTCACAAATTGGTATCAGAGCTTCCGAGTAGTTCATCTCGATCAAGGTAATGGCGTTTTTGAAGTATGAAATTTCGCTGTTGAATCGCAACACCATATTTGCGTTATGGCAGATTAAGATGCAAACAGTTCTTGCGCAAATGGATCTGGAGGATGCCCTGCTAGGGATAGATAAGATGCCTTCGACATTAACAGATGAAGAGAAAAAGCGTAAGGATCGAAAGACGTTAACACAATTACATTTGCATTTGTCCAACGAAATTTTACAGGACGTGATGAAGGAGAAAACCGTTGGTGCATTATGGAAGAGGCTGGAACAAATATGTATGTCGAAAACTCTAACAAACAAGTTGCATATGAAGCAGCGTCTTTATGCTCATTGTTTGGAGGAAGGTGCGTCTATACATGAGCACTTAACAGTGTTTAAAGAAATTTTGTTAAACTTGAAGGCCATGGAGGTTCAATATGATAAGGAAGATCTAAGGTTGATTCTACTTTGTTCGTTGCCACCGTCCTATTCAACCTTTAGAGACACGATTTTATATAGCCGCGAGTCTCTCACAGTTGATGAGGTTTATGATTCTTTGACCTCGTATGATAAGATAAAACATCTTGTGGTTAAACTCGACTCTCAAACAGAGGGTCTTATTGTTCGTGGGAGACAAGATAGGAATGCTGATGATGATCGTGGAAGGATACAGCAGCGGAATCCTTGCGGTAAATCTAAGGGTAGATCGAAGTCTTCAAACAGAGGTAAAACTTGTAACTTCTGCAAGAAGAAAGGACACATTAAATCTGAGTGCTATAAGCTACAGAACAAGATTAAAAGGGACGCTGCGAATCAAAAGGGAAAATAACCAAAAAATTCGGTGAAGCTGATGTTGTAGAAGACTACAGCGATGGTGAACTTCTAGTCACTTCTGTCAATGATTCTAAAGTAAGCGAGGAGTGGATACTTGATTCAGGCTGCACCTTCTATATGAGCCCTAATCGGGATTGGTTTACAACTTATGAAACAGTGTCTAAAGGTGTTGTTTTGATGGGAAATAATGCTTCATGTAAAATCGCAGGTATTGGAACAATTAAAGTTAAGATATTTGACGAAGTTGTCAAAACACTTAGTGACGTATGACATTAGTGACGTACGACATGTTCCAGAATTGAAGAGAAATTTAATTTCGTTAAGTACTCTTGATTCAAAAGGGTACACATACACAACTGAAAGTAGAGTTTTAAAGATTTCCAAAGGTTCCCTTGTTGTGATGAAAGGGCAGAGAAAGACTACCAAGTTATATGTTTTGCAGGGTTCTATTGTTACTGGTGATGCAGCTGTCACTTCCTCTTCCTTGGCAGATGATGATATTACTAAACTTTGGTATATGCACCTAGGGCATATGAGTGAGAATGGCATGGCAGAATTGAGCAAAAGAGGACTTCTTGATGGGTAAGGAATTTGCAAACTGAAGTTCTGTGAGCACTTTATTTTTAGGAAGCAAAAGAGAGTTCGATTCACCAAAAGAATCCATAACACGAAGGGAACGTTGGAGTATATTCATTCTAATTTGTGGGGGCCATCCAGAGTGCCTTCGAGAGGTGGAGCTAATTATATGCTAACTTTTATTGATGATTTTTCCAGAAAAGTTTGGGCGTTCTTCCTGAAGCAGAAAAACGATGTGTTTTCCGTATTTAAGTCTTGAAAAATTATGATTGAAAAATAGACGGGAAAACAAATAAAATACCTCCACATAGACAATGACTTAGAGTTCTGTTCTGATGAGTTTAATAGATTGTGCAAGTCAGAAGGGATCATGAGACACTTGACAGTTCGTCATACTCCACAACAAAACGGCGTTGCAGAACGAATGAACAGAATGATTATAGAGAAGGTTCGATGTATATCGTCAAATGTCAACTTACCAAAGTTGTTTTGGGCAGAAGCAGCCTCTACTGCATATTTTTTGATCAGCCGATCTTTATCCGTTGCCATTGAGAAAAAGACTCCACAAGAGGTAGGGTCTGGTAATCTTGCTAATTATTCTGACTTAAAAATCTTAAGGTGTCCTGTGTATGCTCATGTTGATAATGGAAAATTGGAACCGAGATCCATTAAATGTGTTTTTCTTGGTTATAAAACTGGTGTAAAAGGGTATAAGTTATGATGTCCTAAAAATAGAAAAGTTGTGATTAGCAGATATGTTATTTTTGATGAAACTGTTATGCTACCTAACTTATCTCTTAAAGACTCTTCCAATAAAAAAAATCAAAAGTAGGTGGAGCATCATATTGATACAGAGTCGACTCCTCAAGCCGGTACAAAAACTGAGAATAAAGTTGCTTCTTCACCGCAATACTCTATCGCCAAAAACAAAACTAGAAGAGAAAATAAACCTCCAAATAAGTATGCCGAGGCTTATCTAGTTGCTTATGCTTTAAATGTGGCTGAAGATATAGATGCGAATCAAGAGCCATCTAATTATTCTAAGGCGGTTACCTGTGAAGGCTCAGAAAAGTGGATGTTTGCTATGCAAGAAGAGATGGAATCACTCCACAAAAACAGAACATGAGATCTTGTGAAACTTCCTAAAGGTAAAAAGGCTGTTAATTGTAAATGGGTGTTTAAAAAGAAAGAAGGGACTCCAGGAGTTGAAGAACCCAGATATAAAGTAAGGCTTGTTGCAAAGGGTTATAGTCAAATTCCAGTAGTGGACTTCACAGATGTGTTCTCCCCAATTGTTAAGCATAGTTCGATTCGAGCTTTGTTTGGTATTATGACCATGCATGATTTGGAGCTTGAGCTGTTAGATGTAAAAACTGCATTTTTGCATGGAGAACTTGAAGAGGATATTTACATGCAACAACCAGAGGGTTTTACAGTATCAGAAAAAGAGGACTATATTTGCTTACTGAAAAAGTCCTTTTACGGTTTGACACAGTCACCAAGACAGTGGTACAAAAGGTTTGATTCCTTTATGACTTCTCATGATTTCAAAAGAAGTAGTTTTGACAGTTGTGTTTACTTTAAGAAAAACAGTGATGGTTATTTTGTGTATCTTCTTCTTTATGTTGATGACATGTTGATAGTAGTAAAAGATAAAT
This sequence comes from Gossypium hirsutum, assembly GCF_007990345.1. Taxonomy (NCBI): domain Eukaryota; kingdom Viridiplantae; phylum Streptophyta; class Magnoliopsida; order Malvales; family Malvaceae; genus Gossypium; species Gossypium hirsutum. The sequence goes on along the minus strand of NC_053428.1, from coordinate 48,997,687 downwards.
AAGAGATAAGAAAGGTCAAAGCCCAACTAAGTGAAGAATTTGAGATGAAAGATTTGGGACCAGCAAAGAAGATACTTGGTATGGAGATTCTCAGAGATAGAAAAGCAAGTAAATTGTACCTAAGTTATAAGGGGTACATTGAGAAAGTTCTTTGCAGGTTCAATATGCAGTGTGCTAAGCCTTTTAGTACTCCTTTAGCAGCCCATTTTAGACTTTCATCGGCTTTGTCTCCACAATCAGATGATGAGATTGAGTACATGTCACATGTTCTATACTCTAGTGCAGTGGGATCTCTCATGTATGCTATGGTTTGTTCACGTCCAGATTTATCATATGCAGTCAGTGCAGTTAGTAGATACATGACGAACCCAGTAAAGAACACTGGAAAGCAGTTCAGTGGATTTTAAGATACTTACGAGGTACTACTGATGTTTGCTTACTATTTGGAAGAACTAGAGATGGAGTCATTGGATATGTTGATGCTGATTTTTCTGGAAACCTTGATAGAAGAAGATCTCTCATAGGTTATGGCTTTACAATCGAAGGTTGTGCAATAAGTTGGAAAGTAACTTTGCAAACTACAGTTACTTTGTCTACCACTGAAGCTGAGCACATGACGATTACTAAGGCTTGTAAAGAAGTTATTTGGTTGAAGGGACTCTTTAATGAACTCAATGAAGACCTTCAAATCAGTACAGTATTTTGTGACAGTCAGAGTGCAATCTTCCTTACAAAAGATCAAATGTTTCATGAGAGAACAAAACACATTGATGTTCGGTATCATTTTGTTCATGATATTATTGCTCGTGGTGATATTGTTGTGAGCAAAATTAGTACTCATGAAAATTCTGCAGATATGATGACTAAGTCACTTCCTATAACCAAGTTTGAGCATTGCTTAGACTTGGTTGGTGTTCATTGTTGAAGTTAAACCCTTAAGGGGTTTTATGGAAGAAGTGGAAAACTTGTTTGTTGAGAGTTTGCGATGAAGAACTTGTTCTTTGAGAATTCGTGTCAAGGTGGAGATTGTTAGAATTAAATGACTCGAATCCTTATTTAAATAAAATACAGTGGTAAAATAAAATGAAAGTAAAATCCTTATAGAACTACACTTCTTTTATTTTATTTTAGAATAATGTTTTTTAAACCTTATTAAACTTCATCTATTTTATATTGATTAGAATAAGGTGTTTCAATTTTACTAGAATATGGCTTTACAAGCTATAAATAGACATAGTCTATTCCTCTTGTAATTAAAATTCAAATTCGACATAGTGAATTTTCTTCTCCTCTACCCATGGTTTTTTTTTCCGAAAGGGTTTTTACGTAAAATCTGTGTGTTCTTTATTTTATTTTATTTCACATAATATATAAAATAACATAATATATTATAAACATAGAACCTAAGTCAAGTCGAGTTAAATTTAACCTTTAAATATTTAAGCTTAAGCTTAACCCATATTTTAAATAATTTTATTTTTCCATTAAAATCTTTTTTAAATTTTTTTTATTTTTACCGAAGTTATGACTTTGACAAGTAAATCAATTCTTGAACAAATTTAAATTCATTAAAAGGATTTAGCAGAAAAAAAAATATGGTCAGGAAATATAGATATTGTGGGATGATGAAGATGATGCAATGATGAGACCCATTATCATAATCAAATGAGAAGCCTAATCCTCGTTTATCATAAAATTTGTTGTGAATCCAACTTTAATCTTCTCAAAGTTAGCAAATAGTACCAGAAGTCGAACCAATCTTTTCAATTTTCGATTCAAATGTCAGATAGTTCAATATTTTTTATTCTAAAAAAAGATGATAAATTTTAGTTTTTTTTCTTTAACATCAAAATATTAATTTAATGTAAAATAAAGGTTTATTCTCAAATAATAATAACAATAAAGGTTTAATATATAAAAAAACCCCTCAAATACAATACTATGTTTAAACAAACTTTTAGTTAAATAAGTCCTAAACTATTATTTTTTACCCAATAAGTCCTTAATTTTAATTTAATTATTTTTTATTTTTTAAAATTTTATGTTTACTCTATTAGTTTCAACGAGTTCTTTACTAAAAACTTAAATATATGTTATTAAAACTCTTTTAATCTATTAAAATTAAGAAAAAAAAATCCTTAAACGTTTTTTTATTGGGTGGTCTCTAATCCCTTTTTTGTTTGTAATTTATTTTGACAAAATTTTTCAACAAAAAGTTTGAATTTGAGCACAAAATACTAGTAATTTAATTATTATTTTAGGAGATTCATATAGAAACAAATGAGTATTAAATATTGTTGGTTTGATAATATATAAAGACATCACACCTAGGTTGCTTTAAGCTTGTTTCTTTGACTAATTTTAGCTAACGAATTTGAATGAAATGTCAAAACTCGTTTTCCTTTTTTTTTTTTTTTTGCTTAGTTAAAAAGAATTATTGGGCATGAAAGAAATTGAAAGGAAGAAAACGTGTACAAATTATTGTGAAATAGGATTTAAACTGTTAAACTATAGCAAAGAATCAAAGCAAGAATAATATTTGCATTGAAAGCAATACTGTTAAAAACAAAACTCATCTCGTATGAATACTATTTATCTTCACTAACACCTTGCAACTTCCTGATAACAGTGAGGGCATCTCCTTCGAGAGCCCTAGATCTAAGCCGAACATCAAGCTTTGGATACAGGCAAGAGCTTCAGTTGCGAAAACAGAAGGTATGTTCTCATTAATAATCGTTTTAGAACCCAAAACCTCACCTTCTGAATTTCTAATAACCATTCCTGAACATGACCTATTCTCATGTTTTTTGAGAGATGCATCGAAATTTATCTTGACAACTGAGTTCTCCGGAGGCTTCCATGTAACTACTTCCATTCTAAAAAAAGGTTTGGAACTAGAAATCCCATCTATTTCTCTAACATATTCTCTAATGGAGTTTACTACTGTTAACCCTAGTCTTTTCTGTCCTTCATGCAGTCATTTATTTTGTTCAGTCCAGATAGCCTAAGTCACAAAAACCAACGTTTGACATTGAGAGCTCAAGTTATTATCGAAAAACCAAGTAATCCATTCCATAAAATCCATTTACGATATCAACTCTGACCATTGAAAGTTTATTAGGTTCTATATCTTTTTTGACATAAGGCAGTCCCTCAAAACATGTTCCCTGGATTCAGACTCTTTTAAGCATCAAGGGCATAGGCCTGCATTGACTAATCTCTTGTAGTATAGAAATCAGAATGTAATCTTTATTTTTCAGGGTAGATTCATACCCTACAATTTTTTGTAAATATCTGTATGCTAGAGGTGAATCTAGAGGGGGATGGTAAGGGCCCTGCCCCTTAAAATGGAAAAATGCTATTTAGGCTCTTAAATTTTTTTTAAATTTTAAATTAGTAAAAGTAAAATTGCACTTTGGGCCTCTTAAAATTATAAAAATTCAATTTAATCTTTTAAAAATTATAAAGATATAGAGTATAAAAAATTAAAATTTTATTCGACCCCACTAAAAAATTATTCTGACTTTGCCCTGCTACATGCATTGTCTAGTTGGTTGTATGATTAGTTCCCATAGGGTAGCGTAATAGATACTTGTACGCACTCCGAACAGTAAACTCCCCAGTCACCTCCCCTTTCCATACCAGAAAGTCTTCATGCTGAAACTTGGCTAGTGGGATTTTCAGAATACGATTGGCATCCATATCAGTAAAGGTTTACCTTATAAACTCTGGTCTCCATCTTCTTGTGTTATTGTCAATAATATCAGCCATCATAAGATTATCCAGATAGCTTCACAGTTTTGAATTTTATAATCTGCAAATCTTGAAACCCACCCTAACAAGAATTTTAGTTCTAGTCCCAACACGCTACCACAATCCATCCTGAAGAATTCCTTTGGTCGCCTAGATACTTTCCCAGCTATAGGAAGGTATATTTCCTAATCTAGCACTTAAGAAATCCCTATCTGGATAATATTTTGCTTTCAAAGTGCATGCAAGTAATGAATTCGGATAAGTAATCTGATGTTAGCCCTGCTTCGCTAATAAGGATAAATTAAAATTGGTAAAATTGTGAAAACCCAAACCACCATATTCCTTAAGCCGACACAGTTTCTTCCTTTCACACCAGTGAATCCCCCTTCTACCCTGCCCTTTTTGCCAAAAAAAAATCGCACAAATTTGCTCCATGTCATAACAAAGTGATTTTGGTAATAAAAAAAGGACATTGAGTAAGTATGAATGGCCTGTAACACTGATTTAATGAACACTTCCTTCCCTCCTTAAGATAAATACCTCACACTCCAGCCATCAATTCGACTCTTCATTTGATCCTTTAATGATTGAAAGGTCGATTTCTTTCCTTTCGCACCATTTTAGGCAACCCAATATATCTTTCAAAATTTGTTGAAACACAAACGCTTAATATTTGCGTTACCAACTCTCTCATTTAATCAGTCGTGTTAGAGCTATAAAAAGTTATATATTTTCTCATAATTAACGCATTGACCAAACTCCTCTTCGTATTCCTTTAATATCCTTTTAATTGTTTGTGCCCCCTTAGAGTAGCCTTCCCAAATATAACGCAATCATCGACAAACAATAGATGGAAAATTTGTTGTCCTCTGCTAATTACTTTAACTCCTCCAACTAAGCCTTCCCCCTTGGCCAATCATATCAACGTTGAAAGCCCTTCCCTACGCACTAGAAATAAATAAGGGTTCAATGTGTCTCACTGTTTCAACCCTCTTGATGGAATAAATTGTTTCCCTTCTCTCCCATTTATGATAATTGAATAAGACACTAAAATAATACAGTGAGATAAAATCCACCCATGAATTCATAAAATCTATTTTCAACAGCATTCGTCGTATATTGTATGCTTTTATCATATCAAGCTTTAACGCCAAAAAACCCTTTCGTCCTAATCTCTTTTGCTTATATGCATGAAATACCTCATAAGCAATAAGTACATTGTATGTAATTAGCCTACCCAATACAAAAACGTCTAGGCCTTGTCTATACAAATATCCAAAGCATACTGAAGACCATTTGCAATAGTTTTAGAAATAATTTTATAGAGTACATTACAAAGACTTAAAGGCCTAAAATTAATCGGATTCGTAGGCTGTGAAACTTTCAGAATCAGCATAATGTTTGTAGCATTTAAGGGTTCTAATAACATACCTTCATTCAAAATTTTGAGACAGAATTCGCCTACATCAAGTCCGGTAATATGCTAGAATTGCTATTAAAAAATCGATGGAAAATCATCATTCCCCGTTGTTTTTGTTGGACCCATCCCTTTTAGATCAGCATAAACCTCCTCAGCAGAATACTTGGCTAAAAGCTTTTTTTTGATTCATGTCATCCGTAATTTTTCACTCCACCCCCAATAAAATATATTCCATGTTTCCCTCCCATTTCGTAGAAAACAGATTTTCAAAATAATTTCGAAAAATAACCTCCATCTCATTCTCTATACTTGTGAATCTTCCAATCCCATCTTCCAATCTCCTGATTCGGTTTATATGTCTTTGTTGTGATACAAATCTATAGAAAAATGATGTATTCCTATCCCTCATTTTTAGCCAATTTTCTGTAGCCCTTTTCTTCCTAAAACACTTATTCTTTTTCGATCTCTCAATTAAGATAGAGTTTCACATCAATTATCCCAACAAGCGTATCATCAACTCTTTTTACTTCGGACAACGTTTTTAATTTTTGATTCAATACATTTGTTACACCCTTCCATTTTTCTTCAATGTTCTTTTCCATACCCTCCATCCATTTTTAAGCGCCTCCAATTTCATCAAAACATTACCTGTAGATAACTCCCAAACCCGACGAGCCAAGTCTTCACATGAGTCCTTAAGAATCCACCACACTTTAAATCTAAAATTTTTACATCCCCTTTCCTTTTCTTAGACTGAATTGTTTGAATTAAAAGAGGGCAATGATCCAAAAAAGAATGGGACAAATGCTCAATTGAATATCCTAGAAACATGTTCAACCAATGCGAATTGACCACCCCTCTTTCCAAACGTTTTCTTATGTTCATTTTAGGTAGATTCTTTCTCTCCTAAGTAAACTAAGGCTCGGAAATACCTCCACCCATTATCTCACAGTCATCCAATGTCTTTCGAAAGCTGTCCAAGCGTCTTTCTTGTAACAGTCCATTTTCAATGAAATAGGAACAATGATTTTGGGACCATAAATTTGAGTCAAAGAAAATTTATTTTAATATTATTGTATTAATTTCATTATGATAGAAATAACGTATCAAATTTTCATTAAGAAAATTTTACTGATATCATGTTTAATTAGGGAAAGGACCAAATTATATAAAATACAAAAGTTGAGTTCTAGTAGCTAAAAGGATCAAATAGCTATGGAATTCAAAATAAGAGGTCCTTATATGGTAATTAGACCATTAAAGAAAAGTTAGTAGATATTTTTAATGATTCATCCACGGAAAAATTAGAAAAGGATAAGGACTAAATTGGAAATGAGAATAATTAAAAGATGATAGATTAATTAAAAAGAAATATAATATTATTATATCATTTTCTTCCTCAAAATTTCTATGGAAACCCTAGGAAAGAGAAAGAAAGCTTTCTTGGCTTGATTGGGTAAGCATTCTTGTCCAGTTTTTAGTAATTTTATATTTTCGAGATTAAAATAGCTTAATCTATCTATTTTGGGGATTAATTTACAAATATATCAAAGTATAGAATTTTTTTCATGGATGAATATGCTAAAATTTTGAAATTTATGGTAGAAAATGAAAGGTTGTTGATAGATAAACAACTTTTACAAAGAGAATTTTGATGAAATTATGATTTAAGAACTAAATTAAAAAATTGTAAAACCCATGAAAAAATTCTGATTTTTGTGAAATTCATAGGCTGTTATTATGACATGTTTAATTTGGTTAGGCTTGGAATAAGGATTAAATTGCATGAATTTCATTTTTCGGGCCTAGGGACGAAATCATCATTTATGGAAAGTATAGGGGCAAAATGGTAATTTTGCCTAGGATGTGAATTGAATTAAATTAAGTATGAAATAGATTAAATTGATATTAAATTTATTTATATAGATCCAGAAAACTCAAATAAAAAGTTAGATCGAGGAAAAGAAAAAGTGTCGGATTAGTAGATCTCTGTATACGAACAAGTGACGAGGTAAGTTCGTGTAACTTAATTATGTATATTAATATGTTTGAATTGAATGTTGTATATGTTTAAATTGTTAAAATATTTAATGTGTGGAATTAATCACATGTTTGATATTGCTTGATAAATGATAAGTCCCGTTTGAATAATAAAATGCGATGGATACAATATTTTTCCCATATTGATTATAGTCCTACATATGTTGCGGACATTATAGCTCAGACGAACATCCTGATAAATGCCTACTCTAGCATTGCTGTTATATAGTTCCTGCGAGCATCCTGATCGGTAGTGATCTTGCATGTGTTGCGTACTACCGTAGCTCTTTGTGAGTGTCCTATTACATGATTCAATCGATTGTGATCCAAGATTTATTGTGGACACAAACGTAGCTCTTCATGAGCATCCTGATATAGGCTCTAATGAGATTTCTAACATGGCTCGCTTGAACTTCCTGTTATGCTATCTGGAGCTTCTTGATAATAACTCTTTGAAGTTACCTGTAAAGTTAAATGAGCTTCCTCATTAAAACTCTTATGAGTTTCCTGTTTAGCCCGGATAAGCTTTCTGTTACATGGCTCATATGAGCATCTTGTTACATGGCTCGAGAGAGTGTTTCTTGATTATGTGCCCTAATTGGGTACCCCTGGATATGAATCGACATATTTCAATTTTGTACACTTTAAGTGTACTACATGAGTGCATCCATCTATATTTTAAATAAATTCAACAAGAAAAGTTTTAACATAGTTAAACTAAACCTGAAATTATTTGTCATGGATCTGTACATGTAATATGGAACAATGATATGGAAAAAATATGTATATAAAAATCATTAAATGATGAGCTTATTCATGTTCTTGTTCTTGATAGTATGTGAATTATTTGACTAACATGATTGATGAAGTGTGTGTTTTAGGCTATTAGCCAAATTACTTGGATGCGTTTGGTGTGCTTATTTTAAATGAAAATATATGGTAAGTTAAATTCCTGTCATACAAACTTACTAAGCATTTGAATGCTTACTCAATTTTCTTTTCTCCATTTTATAGTACTTGAAAGCTCGTAAAAGTTGGAAATCGGTCGGAGCATCATCACACTATCCTCCAGCTTGTTTTGGTATAAATAGAAAACTTATTTTGACATAATAGCATGTATAAGCTAACTTAGCCAATGTTGGCATATAATGGTTGTTTGTCATCTAGTCATTGGAATGACTAATGATAGTATGTTTAGTGAATATATATATATGAGGTTATAACATGGTTAATACATGTGTGCTTGGTGTGATTTAATTAAATTATGGAAAATATATATGTATTACAAAAGTAAGTTTGGGAACACATGAATGTATGTGTTAATATATCATATATAACTCTTGTGTTTGGCTTGGTTAAGTTGTCTTGAATTGGTTGTTGAAAATGCTTAAGTGTTGATGTAGGTGCAAAGTAAAAAGGGTGAGAAATAAGGCTTGGAAAATAACCTTATTTTGTTTACACAGGTAAATACACAAGCATGTTTCTTGATCGTGTGTGAGACACGACCATGCACATGAGCGTGTGGTTTGGTCGTGTTCCTCTGCATCTTAAAATTTAGAAACAGAATGCTCAGAATTGATCACACGGGTATGTGTCTCAAGCGTGTGTCTTAGCCGTGTGAAACCTGCACCTAAATTTTGAAAATTAAAATTAACCACACGGCCTAACACACGGGCCTGTGGCTGGCCGTGTGACCTAAGTCAGAGAGTTACACAGGTATAGACACGGGCTGAGACACGACCGTGTGCCTCACATTGAATGCTCACACGGCCTAGGACATGGGCATGTCATTTGGCCGTGTGAGCCATACGACCTACTCACACGGGCGTTTGACCCCTATAGATAAGAAAAAATTTGAAATTTTACGAAAAATTCTTTAAGTCTCTGATTTAGTCCCGACTTATTTCTAATGTATAAATTGGGCCTCGAGGGTCCATTAAAGGGATGATATGAATAATACATTTAGTTTTAGATATGAATAGTAATTGACATGAAATAACTGTATATGTTCTATAAACTCCAGTAATGTTTCATAACCTGGTTCTGATGATGGAAACGGGATAGGGGTGTCACATTTATTGGTATCAGAGCTACAGTTTGTGATAGTGTGAGTTTAGCTATACATGCCATTATATAGTTTGTGATAGTGTGATATCTCTTGCCCTTTTTAAACATATTGTAATGTCGTCCAACCAAGTTAGAGCTGAAGCCGAGGAAGCTGAGAGCATTGCTCAAGCTTCTGTACAAAGAGCTGCATCTAATAGTAAAAGGCTCGTACCTGAGGGCCGAGTTGAGGAGGCAAAAGAAGTCTTCTTTCAAATGATGAATAAGTGGTTCATAGAATTTTTGAAAACAAATTCTGCTGTACAACAACCTCTCCCTCCTGCTCAACCGGTTCCTGATATGCCACAAGGTACTGAACCTGTTAGAACTGGTAAGCCTCCGGTAGATAAAATCCGTAAATATGGGGTAGAAAAATTTAGGGTTACTACCGAAGATGATCCAAAAAGGGCTGAATTTTGGTTGGAAAATACTATCAGGGATTTAGATGAATTAACATGTACACCAGCTAAGTGTTCGAAATGTGCCATATCATTGTTAAAAGATTCGACTTATCAGTGGTGGAATACTCTGGTTTTTGTTGTTCCAAGGGAAAATGTTACATAGGAATTTTTCCAAACAGAATTCAGAAAGAAGTATATTGATTAGAGATTTCTAAATCAGAAAAAGAAGGAATTTTTAGAGCTCAAACAGGGAAGCATGACAGTATCTGAATACAAATGAGAATTCGTTAGATTGAATAAGTATGCTAGAGAATGGGTTCCGACTGAGGCTGATATGTGTAAACGTTTTGAAGAAGGATTAAATGAAGATATCAAGCTATTGATTGGAATTCTTGAATTGAGAGAATTTATGCTACTGGCTGATCGAGCACACAAAGCTGAGGAATTGAATAAAGAAAAGAAGCAAGTAGAGAAAGAAGCCCGAATTTCTAGTAAAAGATTTATAGGTAAGTCACAATCATCTACTTCAAAGAAATTAAATAAGTACCATGATCATTTTACTACATCTGTGGGATATTCCAGAAAAGAACAGGGCTCTCAACGTTCTAGCCTAAGATCTTCATCTCCATCTGTAACCAGTATTGGAAGTGTCAGTAACCCCAAACCAAGATGAAAACATTGTAATAAATTTAATTTTGGAGAGTGTCGTATGAGAAGTGAGGCTTGCTATAGATGTGGTTCTCTTGATCATTTTCTTAAAGATTGTCCAGAAAGGATTGAAAAAGATATTGATCAGACTTCAAAATCGCGTAACCATGGCGCGAGAGTTAGACCACCCTAGCATCCCAAAAATGTCAGTGATAGTTGAGGGGCTACAAAAGATTCAATAGTTAAATATGAAGCACAAGCACCGGTAATGACATATGCTATTGGTGCTAGAGAAGATGCTTCTACACCAGACGTCATTATTGGTACATTTTCTCTACTTGTTACTGATATTACTGCTTTGATTGATCCTGGTTCAACACATTCATACATATGCACGAATTTAGTGTCTGTTAGAAATTTACCTATTGAATTCACTGAATTTGTGGTGAAAGTTTAAAACCCCCTGGCCCAGTATGTTATGGTGGATAAAGTTTGTAAAAATTGTCCGTTGATGGTAAAAGGTTATTGTTTCTTGGCTAATTTGATGTTACTGTCTTTCAATGAATTTGATGTAATTTGAGAATGGACTGGTTAACTCAACATGATGTGATGGTAAATTGTAAGTAGAAGTATATTGTGTTAAAATGCTAGAATGGTGAAATACTTCATGTTGAATCTGATAAACTAGATGTGTTATTTAATGTGATTTTAGCGATATCAGCACAGAAATATATCAGAAAAGGATATGATGTTTATCTAGCTTATGTGATGGATACTAAAGTATTAGAATCAAAGATTAAATTAGTACCGGTTACAATCAAGAACAAGTATTCATTACCTCGTATTGATGACCTGTTTGATCAACTGAAAGGTGTCACTGTATTTTCGAAGATTGATCTTCATTCTGGTTATTATCAGTTGCAAGTAAAAGATTCAGATGTGCCAAAAATAACTTTCAGAACTAGGTATGGACACTATGAGTTTCTTGTGATGCCATCGGATTAACTAACGCGCCTGCAGTATTTATGGATCTGATGAAAAAAATCTTTAGACTGTATCTACATAGGTTTGTAGTGGTATTTATTGATAATATTCTGGTTTACTCCCGAGATGAAATGAACATGCTGATCATTTGAGAATAGTGTTGCAAACACTACAGGAGAAGTAATTGTTTGCCGAATTTAGTACATGTGAATTTTGGCTACGACAAGTTGGTTTTCTTGGACATATAGTATCTACTAAAGGTATCTAGGTAGATCCAAATAAAATTTTAGCTATTATTAATTGAAAACCACCGAAGAATGTGTCGAAATTCAGAAGTTTTTTGGGACTAGCAGGATTTATCGGAGGTTTGTGAAAGAGTTTTCAATGATAGCTTCTCCGATGACTCGTTTATTACAAAAAGACATAAAATTTGAGTGGTCTGATAAGTGCCAGTAGAGTTTTGACAGATTGAAAGCCTTGTTGACTGAAACAGCCATATTAGTTCAGCCTAAATTAGGTCAAGAATTTGTAATTTACAGTGATGCATCATTAAATGGTTTAAGCTGTGTTTTGATGCAAGAAGACAAAGTGATAGCCTATGCTTCTAGACAACAAAAATCACATGAAAGGAATTACCCAATACATGATTTGGAGCTAGTAGCTATTGCGTTTGCATTGAAAACTGGCGGCATTACTTGTTTGGTGAAAAATGTCACGTATTCACCAATCATAAAAGTTTAAAGTATTTGATGTCGCAGAAAGACCTGAACTTGAGACAGTACAAGTGGCTTAAATTATTGAAAGATTATGACTTGGTTATTGATTATCATCTGGGAAAAGCTAATGTGGTTGCTGATGCTTTAAGCAGAGAATCACTGTTTGCTTTATGGACAGTGAATACCCAATTATCGTTATCAGAGGATGGTTCAATCATAGCTGAATTAAAAGCTAAACCTACATTGCTACAGCAGATCTATGAAGCTCAGAAAAATGATAATGAATTAAAAGCTAAACGGCTTCAATGTGAGTTAAATTCTAATTCAGAACTTCAAATTGGGTCTGAAGGTTGTTTATTATTTAGAGGCAAGATATGTGAACTGAAGAATTTAGAACTTGTACAGAATATTTTGTATAAAGCTCACAATGGTACAATGTCTATTCATCCTGGTAGTAATAAAATATATAATGATTTGAAAAAGATGTATTGGTGGCCAGGAATGAAACGGGATATTTTTGAATTTTTATCTAAATGTTTGATATGTTGGCAAGTAAAAGCTGAACATCAGGTGCCTTTAGGTTTATTACAGCTAGTTACAATACTGGAATGGAAATGGGAAATAGTGACCATGGATTTTGTATCCGGATTACCCTTATCTCCGAAAAAGAAAGATGTTATTTAGGTAATCGTTGACCTTCTAACAAATTCTACACATTTTATTCCGGTACGTATGGATTTCTCTTTGGATAGATTGACTAAATTATATGTTTCTGAGATTGTCAGACTACATTGAGTGCCAGTTTCCATTATTTTAGACACAGATCCCCGGTTTACATCCCAATTCTGAAATAAATTGCAAGAAGCTCTAGGTACACAGTTACATTTCAGTCCTGCATTTCATCCTCAAACTGATGGTCAATTTGAACGTGTAATACAAATTTTAGAAGATATGCTCCGATGTTGTATTTTGGAATTCGAAGGTAACTGGGAAAAATACCTACCTTTGGTTGAATTTGCATATAATAATAGTTATCAGTCCAGTATTAAAATGGCACCATATGAGGCTCTGTATGGTCGTAAATGTAGAACTCCATTGTACTGGACAGAACTCAGTGAGAAAAGATACACGGGGTTGATTTAGTCTGTGAGACTGAAGAAAAGGTAAAGGTAATGCGAGATAGTTTGAAAGCAGCCTCTAATCGTCAAAAGTCTTATACTGATCTTAAACGAAAAGAGATAGAATTTCAGGTCGGTGACAAGGTATTATTGAAAGTATCACCTTGGAAGAAAGTTCTTTGGTTTGGCTGAAAAAGAAAACTGAGTCCACGGTTTATCGGACTATATAAGATTATTGAAAGAATCGGACCTGTTGCTTATCGATTGGCATTACCACCAAAGCTTGACAGAATTCATAATGTTTTTCATGTGTCCATGTTACGACGGTATCAATTAGATCCTTCACATGTAATTTCTCCAACATAAGTTGAGATTCAGCCTGATATGACTAACAATGAAGAACCGATCAAAATCCTGGCATGTGAAACAAAAGAATTAAGAAATAAAAAGGTAGCTTTAGTAAAAGTTCTCTGGCAACGACATGGTATAGAATAGGCTACCTGGGAATCAGAGGATACTATGAGAAAGTAATATCCAAGTCTCTTTACTGGTAAAATTTTCGAGGACAAAAATTCTTAAAGGGGAGAGTTGTAACAGCTCATTTTCAGTGAGATCGGAACAGTGGTTTTGGGACCACAAATTCGAGTTAGAAAGAAAATTTATTTTAATATTATTACATGAATTGCATTATGATAAAAATGACGTATGAAATTTTCATTAAGAAAATTTTACTGATATCATGTTTAATTAGGGAAAGGACCAAATTGCATAAAATACAAAAGTTGAGTTAGTAGCTAAAAGGATCAAATAGCTATTGAATTCAAAATAAAAGGTCCTTATTTGGAATTAGACCATTAAAGAAAAGTTAGTAGATATTTTTTATGATTTATCCATGAAAAAATTAGAAAAGGATAAGGACTAAATTGGAAATGAGAATAATTAAAAGATGATAAATAAATTAAAAAGAAATATCATATTATTATATCAACTTCTTCCTCAAAATTTCTATGGAAACCCTAGGAAAGAGAAAATAAGCTTTTTTGGCTTGACTAGGTAAGCATTCTTGTCACGTTTTTAGTAGTTTTTATATTTCCAAGATTGGAAAAACTTAATCTATCTGTTTTGGGGATTAATTTGCAAAGATATCAAAGTATAGAAATTTTTTCATAGATGAATATGCTGAAACTTTGAAATTTATGGTAGAAAGTAAAAGGTTGTTGATAGATAGACAACTTTTACAAAGAGAATTTTGATGAAATTATGATTTAGGGGCTAAATTGAAAAATTGTAAAACCCATGGAAAAATTCTAATTTTTGTGAAATTCATGGGCTGTTATTGTGACATGTAAAATTTGGTTAGGCTTGGAAAAAGGATTAAATTGCATGAATTTCATTTTTCGGGCCTAGGGACGAAATCGTCATGTATGAAAAGTATAGGGGCAAAATGGTAATTTTTCCTAGGACGTGAATTGAATTAAATTAATTATGAAACAGATTAAATTGATGTTAAATTCATTTATCTATATCCAAAAAACTCAAATATAAAGTTAGATCGAGGAAAAAAAAGTGTCAGGTTAGTAGATATCTGGATACGAGCAAGTGACAAGGTAAATTCGTGTAACTTAATTATGTATATTAATATGTTTGAATTGAATGTAACAGGACGTTGTTGAGTTAACAGTATGTTGTTGATGTATGCCTTGACTGTGGGATCTATGTCAACTTGTTTCTAATGCAAAAATTGGGCCTTGAGGGTCTATTAAAGGGACGATATGAATGGATATATTTAGTTTCGGACATGAATAATAATTGACATGAAAAAATTGTATATGTTCTGTAAAATCTGGTAATGCTTCATAACCTGGTTCCGGTGATGGATACGAGATAGGGGTGTTACATTTCCTCCCTTGGAATTCCTCCAACCTTTTCATGAGAATATAAGATCTCATTGACGTCACCATAAATAATCCATGGTGAGTCAAAATTTCTGCTTACCCACTTAAGAATGGACCAACTATCCTTTCTATTCCTTACATCCGAAGCACCATAAAAACTCGTTAATCTCTACTTTAAGTTCTCCTCTACTTCATGAATATCCACATCTATATGATTTCTAGAGAAGCTGTGAATATTGATCAACTTATTTCCATTCCAAGCAAGCTAAGCCCCCTAAGTCCATCAGCACCAAAATCCAACACATTATTAAAACCACATTATTATCGAACCTCTTCCATTCTCTTTTCATTTAATTTCGTCTCCACCAAGAAGACAATTTGGGGATTAATAGTCTTCAACATAAACCAAAGCCTACGAGTAGCCCGTGTACTCCCCAATCCGCGGACATTTTAACAAACGATTTTCATTGCGTCCAGTTGGTCTGCCTCTTGGCAGCTACCAATATTTGATCAGATTAAGTATTTTGCTACTTAGCAAAAGCCTTTAGGAGATTAGTCAAGTTTGAAACACTAGAAGCCCCCGAAATTCTTTTGGGTCATTTTTTCCTTCCACATGCACCACTAGGTCTTCTTCAAAATCATGGTTAGTGCTATTATGGCCCAATCCATCATAAGTACCAAATTGATTCCCCATATCATGATTTAGATGTCCTTCCAAATTAAGTCCCAGCACCACATTTATATTATTCCATGTTTCACTCCTAAATTCGCTCCTTTCATTACTCTTTGAATTATGTGTAGTCCACAAACTTTCCTTAAAGGCATCACCCCTTTTCTTACATAGCCAAACACTGTTCGTTGTTGATGCAAGCCTTGATTGTGCTTTTAGGGATAGATCCCACCCAAATTCTAAAATATCTCCTCTTCTACGCAATCGAACCGGGAAAACTTGTCATTGTGACCCAAACATCAGCAATAAAAACAAAAAAGAGTGAGTTTCTCATATCTAAAATTCACATAAGTGAATTTTGATGACGAAAATGCTATCTTTTTCCTTCTCTTCAATGGCTTCCTTACATCAATCTCCACTTGGATCCTTAGATGACCCTTTAAACCACAATTTATCTGTTTAGAATCAATTCAAAAAATCTCCTAATAAAAGTGCCCAATTGCATGGCCACAGCTTCTAAAAAGTAACTTGGAGGTAAATCATAAATTTGCATCCAAAAAAGAGAAAAAAACTAATGGAACCTGCAATGGATCCTCGTCCTTATCTAAACGATGGATAATCAATAGATGATTATTAAATGTCTAAAAATATCCCCGGACCGCCCTATCCCCATCCATTCCATTAAAAAACTTGAACAAAAATCTCTTCACACTCAGATCTGAGATTTCAACACCACCTAGCGGATGCCACAAATTAGCCATCATGTTCTTCATTGCCTGAAAATGAAAATACTTGTTGTTAAGAAACAACCAACCAAAAAATGTTCATAAATTGACTGTTGGACCCCCGGATCAATCGGTAATGCCACTGTATCTTCCTCTTCCCCATCCTTAATATTCAATCCTGCCAACTCATCCTCTATGGTAGCTAACGTCCTCATGTCTTAACAATCAAATAAATAACACAGAGACAGAAAAACAACAAAAAAGACATAAAGCGTGCTTCAGTGAGCAGAATATTTTTGAGAAATATATATTCTTAAATATTAGTAGAATAAAAGAGTTTAAATCACATACATTTAAGTGTTTGATATGTGTAAAAATAAAAGTGAAAGATAAAAAATTTACCTAAATTAAAAATTAAAGACTTTTATAGATAAAAATAAAGATCGGAGCCTTATTTTATTATAAAATAAGTATAAGTGCTTGTTTAAACATAATATAGTTATTTGAGGGCTTTATATAAATGTGTATATATTAGCCATATAATTATAGTTAACAAAAATTATGCATTTACCTTAGTAATATTGTTTTTATGGGTGCATTTAAAAAGTGATTTACCAAATAGATTTGGATGTAATTACTTGTAATTACATATTTGTGACATGTTAGGATAATCACTGTAATTAATGGGTGTCACTAGATTGAGTGTAATTATAACATCCCAATTACACTCCAATATAGGGAAAGTGAGAATTTGAGTAATTATGTAGGTAGTTATAAACAATTACATTAAAACTGAATTATTCTACTGCTTTCCAAATATTTGCATAAATTATTTAAGCTTAAAAATTATTTTTATAAAATAATATTTTTATTTTATACAAATCTTGTTTAAATAATTTAAAATTTTATTAATGAGAGATAACTTATACATTTTAATCTACTAAATAATTAACTAAACTATATAGTAGTACTATAAATTATTTATACTAAATTACATCTTATTTATTATTAATTATTTATATTTGGTAAAGACCAATCAATGATAAAAAAAGAGAGTAGATATTTGATGTTAGAGAGAGATTAACCCAACAAATATAGAATGCTAGAGTAATTAAATAAAACTATATTGGGTGTTTATTTTTCTTGTTAATTTTATTAGTAATTGTATTGTCCAATATTTCTTGGACTAACATATTATATATGTTGAATTAATTTTAGGTTTTGTTACTTGTTTAGAATATTTTATCAAGTATTCTTGATAATTTTTATAATAATTAATATTTTCTAGAATTTAAAATTACGTAGATGTGTAATTATAATTTATAGTACCAAACATGATATGCTGCCAAAAGCAGAACCTGATATTTCTTCTAGAGAATCTCCTAAGAATCTCCTAATTGTTTCAAAGCAACTAGAAGGAGATTCTTAAACCCGAAAAAAATTCAATTCAGGTGTAGGATACCTATCCAAAAGTTTTCACAACTCAATCATGTATGATGGAATCATCAAAGATTTGACATTTTCGAACACCGTCTGTAACTCACTAAAGACTTGGGAAACAAAGAAAATATGTGTAGGAATGAGATATCCAACAAAAAGAAAAAGGAAAATGATTGAATAGAGGAACTCCTAAACATTTGACGATCTCAGATGTTACTCTCCATTAGTTAAGCACATGTTAGGAATTAGAATTCATTGTAATTACAAGAGAGTGTAATTACTATCTTAATAATTACACTTTCATCCAATTACTCTATGATATCTAAACACACCCTAATTAAAAATTAAAAAAAAAACTAAATATTCAAATCTTAATATTTAAATATTAAATTAAAAAAATGAAAAGATCAACTTTTACTCTCATTATCTCTTTTTTAAGGTTACAAATATAAGTATACTTACAATTACAAACATAAATAGAAAATTAATTATATTAGAATTAACTTAAAAAACCATATTTTTTAGGCACCAATAATATAAAGCTAACTGATGAATTTTTATACACATAAAAGTTTTATTATACACACAACCATATACAATTTCATTTATCAAGCAATTTAACTTTAATTAAATTATTTATAAAATAAATAATTGAATAAGATGTTAAAATTTCTCTAGGGTTTATTGGAATGAAAATCAGCACAGGTCAAATTTCAGTTCTATTTTAATACAATTGATTTAGCTTTAATCTCTTTTCAGTTCTATTTCAGTTCTATTATGTTCTTGATATATGGTTGAAGGCATGCATTGAGAATTTTTTTTTCTCTTTTGGTTTAGTGAATTATTTTGAGATTTAATTTTCCCTTGATAGAATTTTCTTTTTAGGTTTTTTTAAGTTGAGAAGAAAAGAACATGAAAACCTGAGGAAAGTCCAATTACAACACCAAGGCACGATAGGAACAAAGTAACAACCCCTACTTTGAAACTATTAAGTTGAGCAACAAAAATAGGAAGCTGTAGAAATACACCACCTTTTACTAAAACTTCTGCATGATAATTATTTTAATTGTTGATATGTGTTATATATATTAATTAGTTATTGATCACATAAGAAATACAATTGAGTTTTTCAACAACAAAAACAATAGGAAGCCATAGAAAGACACCACCCTTTAGAAAAACTATGCATCATTTTTATTTTATTTGTCCATATGTGTAATATATATTTATTTTCAATTTTATATTAGTTATTCATCACATAAAAAAATATAGAATTATGGTAAGAGAATCATTTATAAGTGATGTCTAACACTCTTAGCCCTTCCCGATCGACGGAACTAGGTTACAAAATGTTACAGTACAAAACGAAACAGTTACAAATCTTTAACAGATAATTCTAATTGAAAATCATTAACTATTATAAAATATGTCATTAAAAAAATTAAACCTTTCTCGATCTTAATATGAGCTTACGTGAGCTCTAAAATTGACCCCAGATCAAACAAGGATCAAATTGCAAATTTTAAAAAATATAGGGCCGACGTCGTGATGAGATGTTATCAACGTCGTGACGTCACCAAATAGTTGTCACGTCACAATGTCGGACCATTTGACGTCAGGATGTCACAATCTATTGGCCAACGTTGCGACAAGGTGGATAGTGTGAGCTTCAAAGTGATTT
The DNA here is from genome assembly GCF_007990345.1 of Gossypium hirsutum. Lineage (NCBI taxonomy): Eukaryota > Viridiplantae > Streptophyta > Magnoliopsida > Malvales > Malvaceae > Gossypium > Gossypium hirsutum. The sequence goes on along the minus strand of NC_053428.1, from coordinate 48,978,093 downwards.
GATCGTCACGTTCTTCAGTCAGTAATCTACAAATAAGTGAAATCAACGGTAAGTATATCAAATACTTAGTAAGTCCATATGAAATTTAACTTAACTTACCTAAGTATTATATCATTTAATCAATAGAAATTCAAAGGTGCACAATATGATAATCCTTTGACATTCTTAAAACTAATTGTACAATTTCATAAAATCATCAAGAAGTTAACATCTTACTACAATAACCTCAAAGTGTTCAGATCACATTTATATATACACCATATAATACTATATCATTTCAACTTATATGATATTACAACCATGTCAACTAAGTTTCTTATTAGATTTTCCAACCATTCCTTTATCAATTTGTCCATATCTTTTGTAACACCCCTAACCCATATCCGTCGCTGAAATAGGGTTAAGGAGCATTATCGGAGTTTACAAAACAATTTCAATTAATTCATGTCAATTACTATTCATATCCGAAACCAATCATATTCAATCATACTATCCCTTAAATGAACCCTCGAGGTCCAATTTATGCATTTGAAACAAGTCGGCTCTAAATCGGAAACTCAGGAAATTTTTGCAAAATTTCAAAATTTTTCCAAGGTACAGAGGTCACACTCCAGTGTGGTCAGGCCGTGTGGCTCACACGACCAAGTAACAAGCCCGTGTCTCAAGCCGTGTGGGATTCGATGTGAGGCACACAGCTGTGTCCCAGCCTGTGACCATACCCATGTAACTCTCTGACTTAGGTCACACAGCCAGCTGCAAGCTTGTGTGCTAGGACATGTGGACAATTTAAGTTTTGAAATTAAGTGCAAGGGTTACACGGCCAAGTCACACATCCATGTGCTAGGCCATGTGTCACACACGGCTGAGACACATGCACGTGTAAGATTCTCTGAGCATTTTGTTTCTCAATTTTAAGGATGCAGGGGACACACGGCCAAACCACACGCCCGTACGCATGGCTATGTGTCACACACGACTGAGATACACGTCCGTGTGTCTACCCGTGTGGACAAAAATAGGCCACTTTTCTCACCCATTTGGTCTCCCACCTACAACCACATTTAAGCCCATTCACCAACCAATTCAAGACATTTAAACCAAGCCAAAATTTTTTTTTATGCATAATATATCATGATATTAATTCAAATATCCAACTTACTCAATTGAACATATTCTTACTTAAGCATGTTTCAACCTATAATACTAATCATGCACACTTACATATCAAACATAGTATAATCTCATATATATACATTAACCATAATATCCTAGCCATTCCAATGGCTAGTTACAACCAAAAAGTTTCATCATTTAATCTAATTTAACCTGTACATGTCATTATACCAAAAGTAGTTTTACTAATTATACCAAATTGAGTTGAAGGATAGTGTGATCTTACTTCGACCCGCTCCAAACTTTATGAGCTTCTGAATACTATAAAATAGAGGAAATAAACCAAGTAAGCATTTAATGCTTAGTAAGTTCGCATAACGAAAAATGAACTTACCACTCATGTTCATTTAAAATAAGTATATAAATAACATGCATCTAAAACAAATTTTCCATTTACCTAAACACAATACTCATCAAGCACGTTAGTCATGAATTCCAAGTACTTTTCAAGTAATAAAGATGAGCTCATCGTATGAACATTTCCATATATTTTCAGGGAGATACAATTATTAATTTATTCAGACCTTAACTTATCTTATATCGTAAACTTTACCCGTTGAACCTTATGAAATATCGATGGATATTGGGTCGTACACATGAAGTGTACAAATCTATAACCCATTAATTCATATTCAAGAGTGTTCATGAGTACACTTAAACAGGAACCACTCTCTCAAGCCATGTAACAGAAAGCTTATCTGGGCTGTCTAACGGGAAGCTCATGAGAGCCATAATTAGGAAGCTCGTGCAAGCCAATAACAGGTAGCTCCGAAAAGCCATTAACAAGAAGCTCTGGATAGCCATATATCAGGAAGTTCAAGCGAGCCATTATCAGGAAGCTCACAAAAAGCCTTAAATCAGGGAGCTCATGAAGAGCCATATAATCGAGAAGCTCATGAAGAGCCATATAATCGAGAAGCTCATAAGAGCTTAAGTGTGTCCACAACACATGTAGGATTACAGCCTATCGGGATGCTCCGAAGAGCTATAACGGGAAGCTCGCAAAAACCATATAATGGGAAGCTCGAGAGGGATAATAATGGAATGCTCCTTTGAGCTATGGTGTGTCTGCAACATATGCTAGATCACACTCAATCGGGAAACTTATATCCATCGAATTTCATTTATTTAATTAGGACTTAATATTTCTCAGGCATGCCAGATATATAATTACTTTCATATACATAAAAAATTTCATAATTCACATACAATATTCAATTCAAATATGAAAATATAGATAATTTAGTTATACAAACTTACCTCAATACTTGTTCATATATGAGAATCTACTAATCCGAAACTTTTTTTTTTCTCGGTCTAACTCATTATTTGGTCTTTCCGGATCTGTATAAATGAATTTAATCATAAATTTATTACATTTCACATTCAAATCAATCCAATTCACATCTTAGGCAAAAGTACCATTTTACCCCTATGCTTTTTATTAATTCCAATTTTGTCCCTAGGCATGAAAAATGAAATTCATGCAATTTAATCCTTATTCCAAGCCTAGCTGAATTTTTCATATAACAATAATAGTCCATGCAATTCACAAAAATAAAAAATTTTCCGTGAATTTTACATCTTTACAATTTAGTCCCTAAATCACAATTTCATCAAAATTCACTTTACAAAAGTTGTTTATCAATCAACAACCTTTCATTTTCTACCACAAATTTCAAAATTTTAGCATACTCATCCATGGTAAAATTTTAATGCTTTAGTAACTTTGCAAATTAATCCTCAAAATAGATAGATTAGGTTATTACGATCTTGGAAATGTAAAAATTACTAAAAACGAGTACTTACCCAATTAAGCTTGCTTGAAGTTCTCTCTATTATCTAGGGTTTCCATAGAAAAATTTTAGGGATGAAGATGAAATAAGATGATATTAGCTTATTTCCATCTTTAATTAATTCAATTTCCAATTTGGTCTTTTTTTTTCTAATTTTTCATGGATGAATCATCATAAATATCTATTAATCCTTCTTAATGGTCTATTTACCATATAAGGAACTCAAGTTTTGAATTTCATAGCTATTTGATCCTTCTAGCTACTAGAATTCAACTTTTGCACTTTATGCAATTTGGACCTGTCCTCCTAATTAAACATGAAATTGGTAAAATTTTCTTAATGAAATTTTAATACGTTATTCCTATCATAATGCAGACCATGAAATAATATTAAAATAAAATTTTCTTTCTAACTCAGATTTATGGTCCCAAAACCACTTTTCGATTTCACTGAAAACGGGTTGTTACATCTTTACCAGAGAACTATTGTAATTTAATTTCAAATATTCAGGACTGAATTGCTTACACAAGCTGTAACATATAATTTTCTCACACAAGTTTTATAACTCGGGTTTGTTCACTAGAGCTGTAGGTCAGGATTGTCATACTAACTCTATTTGATGCTGCTTGCACAAACTATAGAGAATCTGCAACATACGCTGGATCTCAACTATCGATAAAGTAGTCCCTGACCAACACCCGATTCCTTTAAAATGGTAACTGTTTGCTATTTGTATGGTAACATTTACTAAATTCTCATGGCATTTTTTTGTATACTTATGTTTTAATCTCTCTAATATAATCATTTATACATATTGTTTTACTATATAAACATTTCATTACCATCAATTGCCACATATTTATTCAAAAATGTTCTATATTACATACTTTACAATTTAATCCACTCAGTGTTAAAACTTAACATTTCCATGACAATTCAACTAGCAAACAAAATATTATAATACTTTAATAACTAAAATTAACATAATAAGTTCTATACGAACTTATCTGGTAAAAACAACTATTAATAAGGTGTCAGAGACTAATTCGTAATTTTTCTTCTTCCGTGAATATCCTCTAATTGGTTTAAATCTCGATCAATCAAGGGCCTAATAGTTGAAAGGTTCAACAATGACTTCCAAGGTTTCTTTTTGGTTTCAAATGGTGGGGAGAAGAAAATAAGGTGAAGATGACATCCTTATTTCATATTTTTAACATATTATATTAGTTAACTTTTAATTTTAATATTAATTTCAATTAAAAAAATGCATCCAACTGTCCATAACTTTTTAAAATGACCTAATTGTCACTTTGAACTTTGGTTTGATACCACTTTACCCTTTTTCACAAATAAAAATCAATAGCGATTAACTTTTATCACTTTTATGATTTAGTTTTTATATCTTAATTAATTATTAATTCGACAAAATTTCCTATCCGAAATTTAATTCATCTATATAATAACTCCGTAAATATTATTAAATATTTACGAGCTTGATTTACAAAAACAATGTCCTGATACCTCAATTTCCAACACAACTGACTTTAGGGTCAAAACACTTGTACCTTGACTAACTATCCCATTTAATGAATTCGTTAGACCAAAATTCAATATAATTCTAAAGTATAGTCGTAAATATCAATAATAATTTTTACTAACTTGATCATCGAAAAATGGGGCTCCGAAGCTACCATTTTCAGCACCACTAAAAAACAGGTTGTTACACAATGAGATCATTATTGACAATAATTCTCTTAAAGATGAAGCAACATTGAGTTTGAACAACATGATGAGATTAATGTTAATTCAATAGAAGACATTAATGGGTAGTCAACTAAAAAATTATGTGCTTATGGTGGACCATTAGTGATGCGAGTTTCAAAGCCCAATTTTAGACTCATAGATGTGACGAGCTTATGTCACGGACTTAGAATTTTTGCCTCACAATCCGTGCAGCCTTAGGCAGTTCCTTGCTCCCAAAAATGCCTAAGTCAGCCTAACTCCCACAATATGAGGATTCAACAGAACTCCTCCTCAAAACCAACACAAATGAAAGCAACTTAAAGCTAAACGAAGCTGAACAAAGAACGAAATAAGAACAAGCCATAGAAAACTAAGAACACAAGAGAGAGAGAAATTTGACTGAATGCTCTCAAGATTTCTTATTGCTCAAAACTTAAGTGATTTATAATGAAGGCAGAGGCTACTATTTATAGTTGAGCCTCTCTAAATCCAACAGTACAGATCAAGTACATTAACGGCTAAGATTAAAAGGAATCTACAAATCAAATATCTAATATTACAAAATTATATCTTCTAAGATTACATATCATATCAAAGATTGCAAATCCTCGAAGATTATGTTTCCATATGTGTCAAGCTTGTAGATGGACCTTCAATTTCTTTAAGCAACAGGCCAATCCGATCAGGTCAAATGACCTCCTTCCTACTTGATGAATCGTACAAATGTGTCATGGTTGCCAGCTCTTATATGCAACCTATGACATTCTCCCTCACCAATTTTAGCAAGGCCCTCGTCGCGTCCTTCGTATGGTATCGATTTATCTTGTCTTGGAATTGCCACAAGGCTTCGACAAGTTCCCAACTTGTCTCACTATTGGGAAATCCCTTCCAACAGACTAGATATTTATGTCGCGGTCGATAGTACTTCTGTCTGATCACATGATCTGGCTTGATTTTTTAAACCTCTCGATCATAGGTGAATTTTACCCCTATTGGTGCTCGTTTGGACTTGCTTTGATTTGGGTTTTCTCCATCTTCATGGAATGGCTTAAGCATACTTACATGGAATACTGAATGGACTTTGAGCCTTTCAAGCAACTTAAGCTTGTAGGCCACCTTGCCTACCTTCTTCACAACTCAAAATGGCCCCTCATATCGTCGCACAAGCCCCTTATGCAAACCATTATGTCATAAAATCAGGTGTAGTTTAGCAAGGACTCAGTCACCAACTTGAAATTGTGCATCCCTTCGATTCTAATCTACCCACTTCTTATTGCGCTTACTTGCCTTATGTAGAAAAGCTCTAGCTAAATCGTTTTGCTCTTGCCAATCTCTCTCAAATCGATAAGTTGTTGGATTCGATCCAGCATAATGAGTTGCAATAGCATTGGGTGTAAGTGATTGTTGCCCTGTCACTATCTCAAACGGACTCTGGTTTGTCGCCCCACTTCATTGTAAGTTCTACGAAAATTAAGACACATCTAATAACTTTAACAATTCCCTTTATGTGATACTCACAAAATGTCGAAGATACGTCTCCAACACATTCACTCGTTCGGATTGCCCATCTGTTTGTGGATGCATGCTAGTTGAAAAGTTCAAGTTTGAGCCTATTAAATTGAACAACTCCGTCCAGAATCGACCAATGAATCGCCTATCTCAATCACTGATAATAGACTGTGATACAGCCTAATATTTCACCACATGTCTAAGAAACAAACAAGCTTCCTCCTCAAAAGGACACTCCTTGGTTGCGGGGGATAAAAGTTGCATACTTTGAAAACCTGTCCACCACAACAAAAATGCTTGCAAATCCATCAGATTTAGGTAAACCCACAATAAAGTCCATGGATAAACTCTTCTATGGGCCCTCTGGAATGGGCAAAGGTTGTAAAAAACTAGCAGGAGCCTTCAACTTGACCTTATCTTGTTGGCACACTAAACAAGTTTTCACATAGGTCTCCACATCATCACCCATGTGAGGCCAATAAAACTAATCCTCTAAGAGAGCCAAAGTGCAGTGTATACCTAGATGGCCAGCCTATCTTGAATCATGACTTCTTTTTGCAAATTCCCATATTGAGGCACATATAGACGTTGCCCTTGAGTGTATAGAAATTGTCCCTTGAGCTAAAATCGCCTTGTTTTTCCATCTTTGGCAAGCTCAATAAAATTATTGGCTGTGGGATTGTGGGACAATCCTTCTTGAATACACTCAAATATAGGACTATCGAGTTGGCTTATCGTTACAAATTCTATTTTTTGGATAAATGCATTAGCCACAGTGTTGGCACTCCTTGGTTTGTATTCCATGCTAAAATCAAACTCCGATGGGAAAACCTACCAACGAGCCTACTTGGGGAACAACCTTTTCTGGGTTAGGAAATAACTATTTGCAACATTATCAGTGAATACCATGAACCTGGAACCTAGCAAATAGTGACTTTATGTACGTAAACAATGCACCACAACAGTCATCTCTTTTTCTTGGACTGTGTATCTTCATTCCGTCTCATTAAGCTTTCAACTCTCGAAAGCAATTGGATACCCATCTTGCATCAATACTCCCCCAATCGTATAGTCTGAAGCATCAATGCATAACTTATATGCCTTTGAAAGGTCTGGTAAAGCAAGTTCAGGCTCACTCATCATTGCTTGCTTCACTTGGTTGAAGGCTTTCTCGCATTGAGGGTCTCCATCTCACACTTTACCCTTTTTCAACAAGTCCGTCAAAGGTGAAGTGATCTTGGAGTAGCCTTCAATGAAGCGTCAGTAGTAATTTGCTAACCCAAGGAAATACTGTAACTTCATCACCTTGGTTGGTGGCTCCCAATCGGTAGTTGCTTAAACTTTGCTTGCATCCATTCAAATAGTTCCACCTCTCACAATATGTCCTAGAAATGGCACCTCTCATTGGGCAAATGAGCATTTCTCCTTTCTGACATATAACTCATTTTCTCATAGGGTTTGGAGCACCTCCCTCAAATGTCCCACATGCTCTTCAAGCATCTTACTATACACTACAATGTTGTCAAGAAAAAGAACCATAAAATGATCTAAAAAGGGTTGCAATACCTTATTCATTAGGGTGCAAAACGTGGCCAGAGCATTTGTCAACCCGAACGGCATCACAAGGAATTCAAAAAACTCGACCGAGTCACACAGGCTGTCTTGGGCTCACCCATTTCGGCTACTCTCACTTGATGATACCCCGATTGCAAATCCAACTTAGTAAACTATCTCGTGCTACCAAGTTGATCGAACAAATTTGTAAAAGAGGAATGGGAGACCTGTTCTTCACAGTGATCTTGTTTAAGGCCCTATAGTCGATACACAATCTCAAGGACCCATCATGCTTCTTTTGGAACAACACTGGCGTACCAAATGGGGCTTTAGATGGTCTATTAAACTCGACATCTAAAAACACCATCAACTATTTCTGTAATTCCTCTAACTCGGGCAAAGACATCTGATATGGTGCTCTTGCTGGCAGTTTAGTATTGGGCAACAACTCAATCTTGTGATCCACCTCCCTCTTAGGTGGCAACTTTTTGGGCAACTCCATGGGCATTACATCTTGAAATAACTTCAACAACTGTTTCACTTTCTTTGGAATTTCCCTTCGAATTTCTCATCCACATTGTCCCTCAAAGTGGTTAAATAGGAGACTTCATTTCTACGTACTCCTTTGGCAAATTGGATTGCCGACAATGTTTTTCCTTTCATGCTTCCCTTTCTTTTCATTCGCACCATATATTGATGGTTTGAATAGGAGATCGTCATGTAATTCTCAGAAGGATGAATACCCGCATTAACTCAGTCAAGTAAGCTTAATCCAACTACAAACTTATAATCATCAAGTGGGATTACCTTCATAGTTACTTTACTGGTCCACCCGTCAAGCCTGAGTTCCACTCCTTTAGCCACACTTGTTATGGGAATGCTTTCTGAGTTCACCATTTTAATTCGACCTGAATCTTCCTCCATTTTGAGATTGAGTTCCTTTGCCATCTCTTTAGACATAAATAAATCAGATGCACCAGTATCAGCAAAGGCATTCAATCTTCTACTTGCCACGATGATGTCCACAAACAATAATCCATTACTCGTTTTGTCTTCAACACCACCCAATATCGTACTAAGACTTTTGGTGTTGTTTTCATCCTCTTCGTGCGCTTCCATGGCATGGAAAGCGACTTTCTTTGGACAATCCCTTATCCTATGTGGGCCTTGACAAAGATAGCATTTCATTGGCCTTTTCTTATCCCATGGTCTACCTTGACTAGCCATTGGGCCTTCGCCATTCTTTTCTGCTTGACTTTTGTCTCCCTCACCATTGCCTTTGGGTTTTGGCTTGGGATTGGAAGACTCACTATTATCAAACTTTCTTCCCTCAACATTGTAGAAATTTTCTACCTCAGCCATGGCTACGATCAAATCAGTGATACCTAGGTAACACAACTATTGCTTAGCTCATATTTTCAACCCATCCTCGAACCAATAAAATGGTTCCTTCTCGTTCAAGTCTGAGATATGAAGCATCAACTCACTGAATTCCTGAACATAATCTCAAATGATGCCTTGTTGCGTAAGCCGATACAACTTAGCACGAGTCTCATTCTCAGAATGCTGCGGATAAAACTGCTTATTCAACTCTCTTTGGAACTCCTCCCAAGGCCCAATAGTTGTTTCTCTATGTTTCTCATCCGTGGACCTACGTCGCCACCACAGGAGAGAAACATCGGTAAAGTAAATCGAGGTAGTGTTTACCTTAGGTGCATCATCCTCAATGTTCATTGCTTGAAAATATTTCTCTAATTCCCATAGAAAGTTATCCACTTCTCTCGCGAACCTAGTCCCCTTGAACTTCTCAAGTTTTGGAACATCTACATGACGTTTTTTTGGTCCCGAAGCCAACATCCTACTTCTCAGGGCAGCCTTATATATTGTGAGCTTCCCCTTAAGCTCAGAAATATCCTTTTTCATGGTAGTCACCAAGGCCTTAAGAGCTTCGTCCCTTACCGTCAATTTATCTGAAGTGGACTTGACAGTGTCCAATACAAATTTCTTGCTATCTTCCCTCAGTTCCTCTATACAGGTCAGGACCACTTTGAGTGTCTCTTTCATATCACCAACAGACTCCTCGAGATTGACCACTCAATTTTTCAAGCTCGACAGCATGTCCCTTGATTGATTAGCCTTTCTAGCCCTCCCATGGGTCTCCATTGGCTCATTCTCACCAACTCCTTTCGACATCCCTCAACATTGATTTCGTAAACCTAAGCTCAGATACCAACTGTCACAGACTTAGAATTTTCGCCTCACAATCCGTGTGGCTTTAGTCAGTTCCTTGCTCCCAAAAACGCCTAAGTCAGTCTAACTCCCACAATATGAGGATTTAACAGAACTCCTCCTCAAAACCAACACAAATGAAAGCAACTCAAAGCCAAACGAAGATGAACGAAGAACAAAATAAAAAAAAGCCACAGAAAACTAAGAACACAAGAGAGAGAAATTTGAGTGAATGCTCTTAAGAATTCTTATTGCTAAAAACTCAAGTGATTTACAATGAGGGGAGAGGCCACTATTTATTGTTGAGCCTCCCCAAATCCAACGGTACATATCAAGCACATCAATGGCTAAGATTAAAAGGTATCTACAAATCAAATCTCTAAGATTACAAAATCATATCTTCTAATATTACATATCAAATCTAAGATTACAAATCTTTGAAGATTATGTTTCCATATGTGTTAAGCTTGTAGATGGACCTTAAATCTCTTCAAGCAACAAGCCAGTCCAATCGGGCCAAATGACCTCCTTCCCCCTTGATGGATCGCACAAATGTGTCATAGTTGCAGGCTCTCACGCACAACCCATGACACTTACACTACCTCAAGGCCCAACAAGTTCAAAGGCCAAGCAAATTGAACCAAGATTAATCTTTTCAAGGAAACGAGGAATGATACATATATAGAATGGGTGGAATTTATTAAAGTCAATTCAACCAAGTTGCTAATTTTCAAACTAAAAAGATTAGTCAACTTACAACGAATTTTTAGATGGGATCCAAGCATATATGGGATTAGATGTCTGCATAGCGTTTGGAGATCTATCTCTTAACTTCGAAACACACTTTGAATCTGATAAAGATTGAAGTAGAGGAAGCAAAAGAAGGATCGTATTCAAGTTGTTTAACTTAGGAAGAAAATATTTGAATTTAATCTGAAAAGAAAAATATACAAATTTAGTAATAAAGAAAATGAAAACAAGAAAAGAATAAATTTGAGAACAAAGAAAAAAATAAAAACCATAAATAAATAAGAAATAGAAATTTAAAAAAATGAAGTGGAAGATGGAACGAGTAAACCAAAGAACGTGATGTATAGAAGAATAATTATCCAATTGAACCCTTTGAGATATAAATCCCAACAAACTCAATTAATAACTCTAATCAACCCTCCAAGAAATAATCATTTGCAAATTGAAGGGTAAAGAATGAATTACCACAACTCCTTGAAGAAAATTAAGAAGAAAATTGCTTCTAAAAATTACAAGAAATAAATTTTGCACAAAGAAACTAACTCCTAGAGTTGAAAACTTTATTAATGAAAACAATTGTCTGCTTAATGAACAATGAAGAAGTCTTTATATAGGCTAGCTAATTACATCCAAATAAAAATTTAAAGTATACTAAAACTCTAATTAATCTAAATAAGAAATAATTTTAAGCTAAACTTTCTTATTTGACTAAGAAACAAAAACTCATATACAATTTAAAATAATTAAATAATATTTAAAATTCAAAATAAATAAATAATAATATAATAAAACCTAATAAATACAATATTAAACTCATATATAATAAAATTTAAACCTAAAAAATACTAAAAAAAAGTACATTCCAAACAACAATAAGATAGCATCATAGCAAATAAGTCACAACTCAAATCATTAACCAACTCGGACTTGGATCAAATCACATTTACACCAACAATCAAAGAACCTTAATTGCAGACAACCAAACCAGACCACCTTACATGTCAAAATGCATTCCAACAAACCAAACCAAAGTAGAAAAAAACATACAAAAACTTAAATTAGCAAAACACCGAAACAAGCCAAATCCAATACAATGTGATGAGTTTTCATTCATGTTGCTCAATATATCATAAGTATTTGTTTGTCTTGAACTCAAGGGTGGAAATTCAAAGGATGAAAAAAAGAATCCAATGTAATTTTTATAAATGTATTATGAGTAATAGAAACCTCAATTTCATTTGAAACCACCATTCTCAATCAAGTGCAAATTAGAGAAAAATTTATAGAGATTTAAAAGAAAGAATATAGAGGTTTGTTGAAACCTAGTAAATTCAGTCAAGATTCTTGTCAAATTGAGTAAAATCTAGTGTTTAAGTGAGTTGAAAGAAAAGTAAATCTGATAGAGTGGGAAAAAAAAGACAGATTGAACAACAATTTCAAACGGAGATTGCATATGGTTGTGTCATAGTAAAAAATTTGATGTGTTTAAAACTTAATTGTTAGAATAATAGTTAAAGAAGCTGTTATTCAGCTGTTAAGATTGTTAGCTAGCAGTTATTAGTTAACTAGCAATTATAGCCTTCGTGCATGTACTCTATATATGTGAATGTACAACAACCTTTAAAGATAATGAAATACAATATGAAATATTCTTAACATGGTATCAAAAGTCCTTCTCTTCCTAGGAACTACTTTTTGATTTGCTGCGTGCCTTATGTCTTCCAGCCTGTTTATTGAGCAGTTTGCTACACCAATTGCGTCTACTTTTCTCGATAGAGTTGGCAGTCATTTCTTTTTTACCAAAAGATCAGTTTCCTTCTTGATGATAACAACTACCTGCTATGGCATCAATAGGTTCTTTTAGTGATTAAGACGTATAAGCTTTAGTATTTCATTGATCCTGGTACTGTTCCTCCCTCTCAAACAATTCTTGATGACACTGGGGTACCACACCCAAATCTTGAGTTTGATCGGTTTGAGCAGCAGGACAGTGCGCTTGCATTTTGGTTGCTGTCTTTAGTAAGTCCTTTTGTTCTCCCTCATCTAATTGGTCTCAATACGAGTGCTCAGATTTGGACTTGTTAGTGTGTATCGCAGCAAAACCACATCCTAGTTGATGTTTTATAGACGCGCCTTACATTTGCAACGTAAAGCTGTTCTCTCTATGCGAGACTTCTTGATGAAAGGGTTACTGTGATCGTCTTGCTGGCTGTGGAAAGGCCATTAGTGAACAAGAACATGTCATTGCCATCCTCAATGGTTTGTTTGCTGAATATGATTCTTTTGTTACAATAATTACTGCTAGTCAGGTTCCTTATAGTGTCCACGGTGTATCCACAATGCTTCTTGATGTTGAAGCACGTCAGCAACTCACCACAATGGATACTCCTAGCTCGGCAAATATGGTTTCCCATTCTCCTGAGGTGCATGGCACTAACAGTGTGTCTGTGCCAGCTTATTGACCCCCCTCAACCACTCGTAGCCGTGGGCATGGTCGTTTTTCGGGCTCTCGTGTGCAGTGTCAGTTGTGTGGAAAATCTGGTCACTTGGTTGATCGTTGCTATTATCATTTTGATACCTCCTACAAGAGCACCAACTACAGACCACCTCCCTCTCCTCAAGCAAATAAATGCATGTTTAACAGTGTTGCTCCTATTCATCCTGGGTACCATTTACTATGGCTGTTGTATCTCACAACTCGCCCCAAGGATGGTTTTCTTCACCTATTAATGTTCCCACCTGGCCTAATCCAATTGTTGCTGGTCCAATGCACCATGTTGGTTCACCTCAACAAGTACAGTCACATCCTTAGGCTCTTCTTGCTACGCTTGAAACAGTGGCTGATAATGCTTGGTACCCTGATTCAGGTGCAACTCATCATCTCACAAACTCTCCTATAGCTCTAAGTGAAAGCGGCTCCTATGCTGGCAATGGTATGGCAGTCACTGTCCGACCTACTGGTCAGTCTTCCTTTTGTACTTAGTGGCGTGCCTTATTCATAAGATCCTTATTGTTTGTGCCTAGAATAACCAAGAATCTTTTGTCAGTTTCAAAGTTTGCAAAAGACAATAAGGTGATATTTGAGTTTTTTCCTATACAGTGTCAGGTTCGAGATCTTCAAACCAAGGAGGTTCTCCTTCAGGGCTCTATCCATGATGGCCTGTATAGACTTACTCTGCCTGGCCCGTTCAAGACTGCTACTCATTCAGCCTCAGCTCAATGTTTTGTTGGTACTGCTATTGTGCTTCTGAGTCTATGGAACTCTAGATTAGGACATCCTTGTAATGCTACACTTAGAAAAGCTCTGCATTATTGTAATATCTCTTTTACTTTGAATAAAGAATCTCTCGGTTGTGATGCTTGTCACTTAGGAAAAGAATACAAGTTTCCATTTCCTAAGACATCGACTGAGTATTCTAAGCCACTTCAGCTGGTAGTTGCCGATGTATGGGGTCCAGCTCTGATTTCTTCTAACGGTTTTCATTATTATATTGCGTTCACTCATGCATGCTCCCGATATACTTGGGTCTATTTTTTGCATACGAAATCAAAGGTGCTTACTGTTTTTCCAATGTTTCACAAGCAGTTTGAAAAAACTCTTGGATGCCCGCTTCTTGCCTTGCAAACTGATAGGGGTGGTGAATTTCAGGTATTGAAAGTGTATTTAGCTCAGCATGGCATCCGAAAGCATGTTACATGCCCGTATAGTTCTGAGCAAAACGATTTAGTTGAGCGCAAGCATAGGCAAATTGTAGAGGCAGGTCTCTCCATGCTTGCACATGCCTCTATGCCTCTGTCCTACTGGAATGATGCCTTCAGCAGTGCGGTATGCTTGATAAATCGATTGCCTTCTTCTTCTTTAGGTAATATCACACCTTATGAAAAACTATTTCATGTCAAACCAGATTATTCCTTTCTTCAAGTTTTTGGTTGTTTTTGCTTCCCTAATCTAAGATTATTCAACAAACATAAGCTTCAGTTTCGCTCAACACAGTGCATTTTTCTCGGATATTCACCTATTCATCATGGATATTGCTGTCAAGATCAAAAGGGTAAAACATATATTTCTCGTCATATAACCTTTTAGGAGTCCATCTTTCCTTTTCAAATCACTCATTCCAAGGCTGTTCCTCCTATCCATTCACCATCTTCTAGTGCCAACTTCTTGTACTGACTCTTCATCACCTACCTACTCCCATCCCTTCTCCTAACATTATTCATGCTGCTACCATCCGTACTTCACCTGATAACCTCCTGGTCAACACCCTCCATGCTGATTAGTCACTATGTATGTCCACTTCTCCTAGTATATCCAACAATCATCCCTCCAATTCATCCTTGAGTATACCTATCAACAATTCGTCCCATCCATCGCCTCCCCTTTCAGCTCCTATCAACTCTCATGCCGTGATCACCCGTAGTAAAGTTAGTGTTTTCAAACCTAAGGCATACCTGGTCAAAGCACCTGATTTCTCAAGTGATGCTCCTTCTGATATTCATGAAGTTATGAAAAATACACGTTGGATAGCAGCCGTGCACAGTGAGCTTTTAGCTTTGCTTCAGAATAACACATGGACTCTTTGTCCTTTACCTGTAACTTGAAGAACTGTTGGCTGCAAATGGCTGTTTAAAGTCAAAAGAAAGGCTAGGGGGACAATAGAATGGTATAAAGCCTGGTTGGTCTTAAAAGGCTTCTCTCAACATGCTAGTATTGATTTTCGGGATACTTTTAGCCCCGTCGTTCGAGCAGCAACCATTTGCACTGTACTTGCTACTGCTGGTATGAAGGGCTGGTCCTTGAGGCAAATTGATGTCTACAACGCCTTCCTCAATAGGGATCTGACAGAAGAAATCTATATGGATCAACCTCCTGAGTTTGAGGTGTCGAGAACAGATGGTCAAAAGCTGGTGTGCAGGTTGAACAAAGCATTATATGGCCTGCGTTAAGCCCCTAGAGCATGGTTCACACTCTCAAACAATTTCTGGTGACTCAGCTTGGTTTTAGTGCACTAGAGATTGATAACTCACTGTTCATTCGAAAATCGTCTGGTAACATCTTACTTCTTATGGTCTATGTTGATGATATTGTTATCACAGGTAGCTCAAATGCTGCTATTAATAATGTGGTCTATCAGTTCAACAAGAAATTTGCTCTCAAGGATATGGGCCAGCTGAGTTTCTTTCTAGGCATTGAAGTTCAGCACATGACACAAGGATTGCTCCTCAGTCAAAAGAAATATGTGTCAGAGGTACTTTCCAAGATTGGAATGCTAGGTACAGCTGCTATACCAACCCCCATGATGAGCACACCTAAGTTGACTACAACAGATGATAGCCCTCTATTTCCTGATGCCCATTTATATCAAAGCACAGAAGGTATGCTTCAATACCTATGTATAACACTGCCAGACTTATCGTTCTACGTTAACAAACTAAGCCAATATATGAACCATCCGAGTGAAAATCACTGGAAAGCTATGAAACGAGTTCTCAGATACCTTAGTAGGACTGTTGATCATGGCTTGTATTTTTCCAAAGGAAATGCTGAAGTAGTGTGCTACTCTGATGCTGACTGGGCCTCATCTATTGAAGACTGCCGTTCTACTACAGGTTATGTGGTGTATCTGGGACCCAACCCTGTTGCATGGAGCTCCAAAAAGCAAGTTGTAGTGTCCCGATCATCCTCTGAAGCAGAGTATTTCATTCTAGCCAATTGTGTATCCGAGTTGCTATGGGTTAAGCAACTACTCAATGAAATCGGTCTGACACTTTCTCAATCGCCTGTAGTCTGGTGCAACAATACCTCTACAGTCTCCATAGCTGCAAATCCTACTCATCATGATAAAATGAAATATGTTGAGATTGATCACCATTTTATTAGAGAAAAAGTTGTTGATGGTACCTTACAGGTTAACTATGTTCCCTCGACTAAGCAAGTTGCAATGTCCTTACCAAGCCAATTTCACCAAAACATTTTCTCTCATTTCGACAAGCTCTCAAAGTACTCTCAAAAGTTGAAGAAACCAGGGGAATGTTAGAATAACAATTAAAGAAGCTGTTATTCAACTGTTAAGATTGTTAGCTAGCAGTTATTAGTTAACTAGCAGTTATAGCCTTCGTGCATGTACTCTATATATGTGAATGTACAACAACCTCTAAAGATAATGAAATACAGTATGAAATATTCTTAACATTGATGACTTGGCTTTTATTTTTTGGTGCTTAAAAACTATGATTTTTTGGATGATTCTAATATAATTTATTCTCATATAAATATATATTTTCTAATAATTATAATCAAAATCAAACATTAGAGGCAAAATGGATTGATAATGAGAATGTCTTTAAACATATACCAGAATAAATTTGAACATGACTCGCATATGATGAGATTTAAATCAAAATAAATTTAAGGAGAATCCATTTATAGTTTACACGGGATGAAACTTGAACCTAGGCCATCAAAATCCTAAGACCTCAACCTACTCCATTCTTATGTACCCACTCGACCCTTATATATATACACACAGACATATGTATATATATTATATTTGATGTCATTTTTGTTGGGTTTAGAAAATGGAATGAGCTGAGTTTTATAACTATTGAGTTGGATTCTTCAGTAAATTTGCAAAACATTAGTGAGCTATGAGGTATCGAAGTTTGTGTTCCAAGACAATTTTTGATGCTTGAGTCAATATTTTTGTAGAAAAAAAAACAAGATTGAAGATAATAACAAAGTAAAAGTATGTGTGAGAGAAGTCATACCTAAAAAGAAGTTAATGCTCAGCATTTATAACAGATTTTAATGATTTATATGGTGGGGTTCTAACTTTATAAAAAAAATAAGTTATTTTAGCTCTTCATTTAATTTTTCGTCTTTTTTAATCGTTAAACTTAAGTTGTTTGTCAAATCATTTCAATATGGATGGAAAAGTTTATATATTAATTTTGCTGACATGGCATCCATGTGTATGCAACATCAACAATTAATTTTTTTTTAAAAATTCAAAAACATAATATTTATAAATATTTATAAAATGTATTTAATCGTAAAAATTATAATAATATTATATAATTTTTAGAATTTAAAAAAAATTGATTGTTGATGTGACATGTGCATATATTGTTATATTAATAAAGTTAACAAACATTAATTTTTTCATTCATTTCGGGATGTTTTGACAAAAAGTACTAATTTAAGGGTTAAAAAAGACAGAAAAATTAAATAAAAAACTAAAATATTTTTTTTTGTAAACTTAGGAGAATAAATAAATTATTATGCATATATTTTTGGGGTTTCCCAAGTGCTGCATATATTTTTTTGAAGGAAGATGAATTTATCATCAATCATGTGACACTATTTATGTTAGTGAAATAAGCTACTGATTTGTACTAATTATATGGATGTAGGTCCATTTTATTTGGTCATTGTTCCCCTCCAAATTCATTCCCTCTACTTTGTTTCAACCTTTCATTTTACTTTAAAGTATTTATATCTAGTACATGAGTTTACGAATATGAACATAAATAATAATAATAATAATAATAATAAAGTCATCATAATTATGTTAACATGTACTCGTATATGATAGTAATAAACCAAATTTGAGTAACATAGTTTCTCATATACTATCTTCTTGAGAGATATTTTACATACTGAGTTGGATAGTTGTGGAAATGTAATAAGTCCGAGAACTCAGCCGAAGCTGCAAATTTTAACTCTAAATCCCTAATTAAGTTATCAGGAGTCTAATAAATCAATGGTGTGTTGAACACAACGTTTGCAGCCAAGAAAGAATGCTGGATCATTTCCATGACGTTAGTTGTGGCACAGTAGGCGTCCGAGGTTGGGTCCGAATGCTTTCGAGCTGGTGCTTAGATGGACCCAAAATCCGATCACTATCGCAACGAAGCACAGATAACAGGAAACTCACTGCATTTGCAAGAGCTAGCAATCCCAGTTTTGATTAAAACATTTTAACACCAGATGATGTTTCATTTCATTACCAGAAAATGCAAGAACTTCAATTCCATTGATTCCGATTGCTTTAAGGGAAAAAAAAAACTGAGTTCCAAGAAAGCAAAAAAACCAAATAAAATCCTTATCTAAATTTGTAAACTAATATGGACATTGTTTTTTTTAATAACTTAAATAAGTTTCTTTTATGTTAAGTCAGTTGTACTACTTAACCAGCCGCCGAAGACGGCCTTGATTGGAGGGCCGAGGTGGTTGAGGTGTTTTTAGTGGAGGTTGTCGTATTAATGAGGCCAGCGCCACGGGAAGAAATTGTAGTGACACGCTCACAGCGAGGGCAGGTTGTAAGGGTGGAGGCAGGGAGCGGTTCACGGCTGTGAGGAGATATGACGGTGGGCGGGCCTACTTGCAAGGCCCTAAGCTCCTCCACTTCACTTTGAAGCTCTTGGTTCTGTTTAGTCAAAAATTCGAACCATCTCTTCAGATACTGGAACTCCATCTCCGTCTGCTTCAACTTGCTCCTACACACACACACACATATTAATATTACAAATTAATCAATTAAAGTGTAACAAAAATAACAAATGTGGATCAGGTATATAGCTTTTACAATTAAATATTACATAAATTAAATTTCCAACAGAAAAAAAGAATCCAAAATTATGTTTTGATCTATGACATCCAACAAGTAGACCTCGTATCTTAACATCTAAGACTTTTCATCTATATTACAATATTGTTTGTAAAAAGAATATATGCATATATACAATCTATATTAGTAACATTTTTTGGGTTATTTTTAAATTTTTCATGTCATGCTTACGTGATTATATATATACACACAAAGGTAGCCAACCTATCTTTGAAACAGATATAATTTAGGTTTTGAATGGGTACATTAAATTTCTTGACTTATTTTCTTAATTTAAAGAAATATATATGTATTAAATGCGCTTGAAAAAACATGAGTAGGTTAATTACGAATTTTAAAAAAAGAAAGAGAGAGGGAAGTATGGGCAATATAAAGCTCTTAAATAAGTAAAAACATTTCGTAATTATCTTTATAATTTCCAAAGGAGAGCAAAGGAATTCAAACTTGGATTTTATTCATAATTTATAAATAAAACGCATTTATTGACTTATTAAAGAGAATACTACAATATAATGTAGCAATAAATCAAAAGAAAACAGCGTTTAATTTCATTCAATAATATAATACACGTATGTAATCATTCATCAATGCATGGCTATGTCCAAAGAATGATGGATCAATGCAGCACTTTATTAATCCTCATAACATTTTATTATACAAGGTAAAAAGGTGACAAATTATATATCAATATGTTATTATAAAAGAGACATGCAATACTCTCAATTGGCGTTATGATTGTTATATATTTGATGTTTTAAGAACCACGACCATCATTGTTTTGATCCTAAAAAGTTGTATCATCTCATGCATGAAATCGAGCCAAATCATTCATTTTTCATAATTATGTTCATTTACTTGTCGGTTTTTTTGTCCTTTTAGTTAAAGAATTATTTATTATTTTAAGTTTCTTTTCTCTTTTAAATATTTTAAAATACAAAATACAAATTATAACCCTTTCATCTGTATATAACATCAACTTCCTTTGATAGCACCAAATTGGCAAATTACCAATAGTTCTAACTTTCTCTCTAGAATCAAATTTATAACCTATGTTTTTATGTAATCACAGATACAATAAATGTTATAACTCACAAAATAAATATTGCATTACAACTGGTATTTGAGTTCATGATTATAAGAACGAAAGTGATATATCAACTTCCAAAGACAATAGTTTGTCGAGGAAAAGACAAAGAAAACAACCCGTAATCATAAAATATCATATCCATAATAACTAAAACTTTGAAAATAATTTGTTTGGTTTTTTATTTTTAAAAGAAAAATGGAAAACATATAGTTTCACTTTCTATCTTTAAATTATTAGTGTACGAAAAAAAAAAAGAATATGTGTAGAATCTGATTCAGATTATATACTTTATGATATTCTTGTCAACGTTTTGATGATATTTACCCTAATCTACTTTTAATCCCACCCACTAAACCAAAATAATAAAAACCCAGATATTTTATAATTTAATTTCAATCAATATATACATATGTGAACAGTACCTGGCTCGACGATTCTGGAACCAAACTTCAACTTGTCGGGGCCGAAGCTTGAGTTCTGAAGCCAATGCTTCTTTCTGCCTCTGAAAAAAAACAAAGGAATATCAAAATAAACTGAATTTATTTATGTAGTTTTTTTTTTGGTGTTTTGATGATTTTATTACACATACAGGGTTTAGGGTATGGTTCTGCCTGAAACTTTCTTCGAGCAAACGAGACTGTTCTTTCGAAAGACGAAGCTTTTTGCGAGGAACGACGCCGTCATTGGTGGTGTTTTCTTCGTCGACGACGACTTCCATGGTGGAGGCGATCCATTCATCATCGGATCCTGGCGATGGTAATCGGTTCATATCCAAATCTCTCGCTGTAAAAAGAAAACACGAAAATTTGAAGCAAAATCAATTCTTCATCAAGCATGAACAACATCAGATCAAATAGAAAACAAAAAACAGACTATTTCATTGGGGGAAAAAACATGGGATTTTCGAGGGGATTGAGGGTTTTGTTTTTTTTTTTTTTTTGCGTACCGGAAGAAGGAACTGATATAGTTAAGTCCAAGTTAGAAGAAGAAAACGCCATGAAATTTGCTGAAGAAGAAAGGTAAAAGGTAAAGTTTTTTTAAAAAAAAAATAATAATAAATAAGGATATGTATTTATATATAGAAGAGAAGAATATGAAAGGAAATGAAATGAAGGAGAAGGAAGATTAGGGTGTGTGATAGATATAAAGGTCAAAGTCATAATAAATACATATAATAAATGGGAAAAAAAATGGTTTTCCAATAAGGAAACAATAAGAATTAAAATAAGAATTGATGATCATTTATGACTAGATTTAATATTTAATATTTAATAATTTAAATTACTTAGATTTAATTATAAAAATTATATTAATTTCTATTTTTATTTTTAAATAATTTCATCTATGAATATTATCAAAATTTAGTGTTACGAAATAAATATACATGAAGAAAATAATTTTTAATATAAAGAAAGCAAATGAGAGAGGAAGTGGTAAAGAAATAGCCCTATTGACTGTGGTGGTGAGGTCAAAGGCTTTGACCCATGTGATGTGAGACACGTGTCAAGAGGATGGAAAATCTAGGAGGGTTGTAGGAGAATAACCGGCAGGTTTTCTGTTAATCAGTGGTGAGTCTGTCTGTGGGTTGAAAGGTCAGGTGATGAAATAATTGGGTCTGATCTAGGAATGGGGCAGGGCAGTCCAAATTTGATTCTATTTTTATTCTTAGATTTATATAAAAAGAAATAAAATATTATAAAAGATGGATGTAAGTTGAGTATGATTATTTATATAATATTGGATTCAATAATTATCACATTTTGACATTTTTCATTCTTTTTTATCTTCTTTAATGCTGATTGCTGACCTTACTTCCGGTTAAGATATAAATATGATTTATTTTAAATTTTAAGAATTTATTATTATTATTAAATTTACTCATATCATCTCTTGTTTGTATAGCATGAATAAAAGTGATTTGTCCTCTATATTCCTAGACACAACAATACATTAGTTAAAATGATTTTTGCGAACAAGGAAGAGCTATGTTTTTTTGAGGTCTCGTCTTTAGATATTAAAGGAATTTTAAAAGAAGATATCGGAAGGGGCATTATATTCCTAGATATTACCTTATAAACTTTTAATATCTTTTAGTCTGGTTTTACACAAAATTAAAAAAAATAAAAAATAAATGCCATTTTCTTAATTTTACTTGTCGAGTATTAAAATTTCGCTGATTATTCAATTAATATGATTTAATTTAAAAATTAAGTTTATTTGACCAAAAAAAAAGAATTGCAAGGGATTAGTGAGGAATTTAATGCTATTTTATTTGATTGAAAAGTTCCGAGGAAACTATAACGCCAAAGTTTGAACATTAATGTAAAGTGAAAAAGGAAATAAATAATAATTTAAAGATATATATTATGTATTTATGGTACCTTTACTTTTAAGTAATTATAATTAGGGGTGGTAATTTTTATATTTTAAAATTAATTAATTGACTTTTTGATTCATTTTGAAGTAATTTGATAAATTATATAAATTTAAGAGTTAAAATGATTGTTTTTATAAAATTGGAGGATGGAAAAAGAAAAAAGGCATATGATAAGAATAGAGAAATGTGGTTTTGGAGGTGTGAAAGGTTGATTGATTAGCATTTCAATTAAGACAAGTAAATAAGGGTTTGATAGTGATGAATTAAAATTAATATTATACTTTGACTTGCTAATTATATTAATTAGTGATAGGAAATTTGGTTTTTAAGGAAATGGGAATCAAATTTTGGTGATGCCCAAATTTGACATGATTATCCCCAACTCTTTCTAAATTAGTCAAATTTATGACTTTAATTTAATTACAAAATTATTCTTCCCAACGAGGTATTGGGGATGTTAGTAAAAGTTTAATTTTGCCTTCAAATTAATTATTTCTTAAATTAATCATATTTATGATATATACGATTCACTTATTAAATAATAAACTTAATATTAAAATGTTTAATAGCAAACTATGAAAATTCAAATATAATACAAATTGCAACTAATTAAACAATCAATTTTTCTCTAAATATGTTAAAAATTAGGATATAATATCGACAATTATTCTTTCTCAAATTAACATGAATATGATCACATAAATAAATGTCTTAAATTTTTTTATAAAATCAACTATAAACGTATAAATATATACTTATAACCTCAAGGAATGTTTGTATTCTGGGTAATTTTGTTGTTGATTGCTTTGAAGGACATAGCTAACTTACATTATTTTTTAACATCTTAATTAAGTTTATTTTAGAGAAAAATTATAGTTGTGATTTTGAGTTAGTAAAAAAAAAATCCATTTATTAAGTTATCTATACTTAAGATTCATTTTATTATTGACAGCTTTGTTTTAGAAAAATCGTTTGTTCATCGCTTTACTTTGTTAAAACTTGATGTTAACTAACGCAACGGAAAAAACCATTATTCATGTCATTTTGGAAATCTAGTCACCTTAGCGATTTATTATTTTTTTTCAAAAACGATTTCTTTACAATGCATCGAAAATTAGGGATCAATGTCAAATTTTACTTAAGCTAGATATCATGCGTTTTTTGGTTTTATGCTTGAGAAATCCATGCATGCAAAACTCCCCAAATGAAGAGTTATCAAGCCATAGACCATAAATAATTAAAAATTACAAACCAAAACCAATAGAAACTAATTAATGCTTATTAAAAATAGTTTGAGGTCTAAGGTGATTCTCCTATGTCAAGTTTGGTCCTCATTTTGAGGTTTACTTGAAAAGTTAAACACTATGGGGGGCGAGCTTATGAAAGCTTAGTGTGAGTCGAACAGTTATTTAAATGGACATAAATATAGAATACAATAAAACATATTAGCATTAATAGAAAAACACATAACCATCATTGGAATTTCATATCATTACATAGCCATTATCAAATCGATTTCAAATGGTATATGAGCATTAGCCATCATTCATTCAAGTAACAATCATTAATTTCGATACCATTCAATACAACACAATACAATACGTAGCATAAATCAATAACGTTCGAGTCGGTCGTGAGCATGATGCAATGAAAAAAGATCATACCCGTACCATCCGCTACACGCCATGAGTTTCCCAGAACACATCTGCCAAACTTCAATGGATGCGAGCATAGCTCGATGTGCTAAAACCACCAAATGACAATAATGCAGTAAAACTGTCGAATAACAAATAATGCGATATAATCGCCAATCCCCTCAGTACTCCAAATGTAGTGCACTGACTACGAATAAATGTGGACTTAATATGCCGCCAGTACTCCACAGAACTACTCCGTCAACCTCAAAATATCTCATCCCATCCCAATGCACATGCAATATGTCATACAATCTCATACATAACCATGATTTAATACTTTTCACATTTAATTGACATGTTCAACATGCCCCCAATAATCGAATACTTTTAGTGAATGAAATGAATGTTCCAACTTTCAAATTACCATTAAGATGGTATCATTCAACATTACACAATTTCACATACTTTTACGAATTTCCAATGTGCATGTATAGCAGCCTATCCAATATAACATAGCAAATTTTCCATGAAATTATATCATGCATAAACTCATATTTCAGCAAATCATGCTATACATACAACCAATCTCATACCAAATAGCAGAACCATGCATCACAATATCAATCACGTAATCATGTCAAACTAGCAACTTGACTAACACATCAATGTTTTAGGGCTCAAAATGTATCTGGTTTGGCCACTTACAAAATTAATTATTCAGCTATTAATCCAATCCAATCAACAAGCTAAATCATCAACTCTAACATGATAATTATCATTATCAAACAAGTTTATAAGTTTAAGACCCACACCTTATTTTACGCTTTTTTGTAGCACACTAGCGAATTTTCCAATTTCCTTATTAAACCTTAAAACGAACCTAAATTAAAAATCAGTATAAATTCAATTAATTCACCTCTTAAACAGCCCCCTAAACACCCATTTATGGGTTCAAACCAATCGTAACAATTACAACTATTTTACGAATCCAAACTAGTTAGATTACTTACACTGTTTTGATGAGAATCATACGCGCGAAAGTTTTTCGGCTCTACGGTTGACTTAGGGCGTTCAAGTCAGCACCTAACAGATTTACATGCTGCAAAATAAATAGCCAATATTGATTAAAATCCTTCATTTAATCAATCTATAACTTTTACCTAATAACTATGTCGAAACAACAAACCAGCTTACATTTAATTGCACTTACGCTTCCTGATTTGTGAGATTCGAATGGCCAATTGATCAAGAACATTTTCCCCTAATTGATATGTGATTAGAGGCTGATTAGGAGGATTCAAGAACTCAAAATAATGCTGAAAATAGATTATCAACAATTTAGAAACAAAATATCCCCTTTTCTTACACCTAGTTGCATGTACCACCACCCATGGTGGCCAAAATTGGGGCTGATTCAAGAATGATTTTGAGATCCTTTTAAAAGCTTGAAAAATACCTTTAAAATATTTAAAATTCTCCCAAATTCTAGATCTGAAAATTTAGGTTTTTAATTGACAAGATTAATCAAGAAATTGAAGGAAAAAGAGACCTTACATAAGCTAATTGAAAGGGGCGACAATGATACTTTCTTCGCAATGTTGGAATTGATCTTGGAGGCTCAAGATTTCAGATTTGGAGCTGATTCAATTGGGGAAAAATTGCAGCAATATGATGGTGGAGATGATGCAAAATCTTGTGGCAAAAAGAAAATAAAAAGATAAATAAATTAGGTGTTATGGGCGACGACAACAATTGAGAAAGGAAAAAAAATTTAAGAGAAAAGTGGAGAGGAGAGGAGAGGGGAGGAATGAATAGGGTGAGTAAAAATAGAATAAAAGCCTATTATTTTGTGTAAAATTAACATTTATACATAGGACATACTAAAAAAAAATTATTTTGCAAGGGAAAAGATTCGAACTTAGGACCTTAATCTAATTTCCATGCTTTCTTATTTTTCCAATAACCACTAGGCTAATACTCATACTTGAAATAATTTTACAATATTTATTTTAAAAACAAGGCATCTCACGTAATAGGATTTAAAGCAAAATTTGCAAAATGATAAAACTAGTGTAATAGAAGGGATTTGAACTTAGGTTACAATGAATGTTTTACTAACATTTATCTAACAAACCAATACCTCATTTATTTCCTAAAAATGCGTAGATAATAGAAAATTTTAGGGCATGACCACTCTCTCTTGATTCACAAACCCGATTCTACTAACCCTCGATTTTTGGGATGTTATAGCTGATCTAACCGACTTGGTTTTGGTACCTAGGGAAATCTTGGTTGATACAGAAGTTTTAGTTGTTATGGAAGGTTAGGTCATTAAGGAAATCACAATTGGGATAAGCCATTTCTTCGATTGATTCTATTGGTCAAGAGTGAGTTTATGCTCACTCTACTAGTTGTTAATATAATGAGTAGATTGTGGCAGTTTGTGACAATACACTTGGTGAGAAAATATCTATAGAAAAGTTAAGATGATTGGAATGTTGATGCTGAGAAAGGATTGGAGAAAAGAGGAGAGATTTGAGACTGGTAGAGGAATAATTATCCTAGACCCTTTTTTTATATGTCAATAAGCCTTTAAATGGTTATTTTTAATAATTTTCAAGGTGCCATATGTTGCCTATATATTGGCTCGAGATTTCTTGGAATTTAGCCGATTTACTGATGTCTTGTTGTTGTAGGTCTCTATTTTCATTTCTGGGGAATAAATATATGTGATGTGTGAATGACAAATGTCTTGTTTGTGTTAGGTAAACTTGTTCAAGGGTTGAGCTACCTACCCAAGGCCAAAGGCTTGCTTGAAATTAGGGAGGGTTTGGGAAAAATTATTAAGCTCAAACAATGGGCAAGGGCAAACATTAAGTCCATTTCAAATATGGGTCGACGTCGGGCTCGAGCTGAAACATTCAAGGCCCCATTTTCTAAGTTTGTAATATATTATAGGGTTAAATGTAAAATTGGTACTCGAACTTGTCCCCTTCTCTCATATTGGTACTTATGGTTTTTTTGTCCTAGATTGGTACCTGAACTTTTTTCCCCTCCACTATATTGGTACTTGAGACTGACAATATTAATTTTTTGTTGACGTGGAAGTGATAGCTAATTGCACATCGCCATGTGGCATCCTTTTATACTTTTTTATTTTTTATTTTCCCTCATTCTCTTACTTTTTCTTTTCTTATTTTGCTTTTTTTGGGCTACTTCTACACTTCTTCATTCGTCACCCCCCTAATTTTCCCAATGTTCATACATCTTTTTTAGAAACAATACTGCACTTTTCCTTTTTCTTCCTTTAAAAGTAAAAGTTTATACATCTTTTAATCTTATACAATACATACACCCTTTCACAACAATTAACGAAACCAAACTGATAATCAAGAACAAGAAGATCGAAGGAAGAGAGGAAATCATTAAACTATTTATTTCATTTGAAGCTTATGCATATATTTGGGTACTTTGTACTACTAACATGCATGTCTTTTGGTACATATTTTGGACTTTTTCTTTAATTTTTGTTAGGTGTGGGAAACCAAAACCCACCATTTCATTTTCCCCGTAGTGGCAATTAACATGTGTTGCTTTTTATTCTTCAAATAAGATCTAAAATGATAAAAACATAACAATATTTGTAATTTTGTGCTTTTTTCTGTTTCATTTTCTAGTTATGAAGAAGAAGACCTTTGACAAGTGTGAAAATCAAAGTGAAAATAATGAAAGATAAGAGATGCTTTGAACAAAGTCAAAATGAGATAACTTCAACAAAAATCGAAGAAATTTTAGAGAAAGAGAAGGTTTCGAGACCAACTAAGAAATCCCTATATTGTTAATGAAAACCCCCACATCCAACCCTTCAATAGTTTCTTTTATCTTTTTCACGTCTTCATCAAGATCGCTAATGAAATCCACAAAAACTGTCTAAATCTAAATCTTGGCATACTTGCCATATTTTTTTAAAATTCTTACCAGATCTAAGGCAATATAAATAAAGCATACGATAGCAAAAATAGGGATTTAAGTGGTGATTGGATGGTGAAAAAGTAAGGGAAAATTTTGGGGGGTTGACAAAAAAAAGAAAGAATAAATTTTCATGGTGATTGGATAGTGAGAAAGTGAAGGAAAATTTTTGGGGTTTTGGACAGAAGAAAGATTTAGTGTATAATTTGACAGAAGAAAGAAAGAAGAAATTTTGGTGGTGATTGGATGGCAAGAAAATGAGAGAAAATTTAGGGGGTTTTTAACGAAAGAAAGAAGAAAGATTTAGTGTATAATTTGATAGAATAAAGAAGAAATTTTGATGGTGATTGGATGGTAAGCAAATGAGAGAAATTTTGAGGGGGTTTGATGGAAGAAAGAAAGTAAAAGAATGAAAGTAAAAGCATGCCCATGAAAAGATAAATATGAAAAAAGAAAAGAAAAAGGAAAGAGGAGGGAAAAAAAAGAAAAAAGAAAGAAAAATGAGGTATAGGAGGATGCCATGTGGCAGCGTGCGATTGGCCAGCATTGCCATATCAGCAAAAAATTAACACCCTTAGTCTCAGGTACCAATATAGTGGACGAAAAAAAAGTTCAGGTACCAATCTAGGACAAGAAAAAACCATAAGTATCAATCTGGGAGAAATGGACAAGTTCGAGTACCAATTTTATATTTAACCTTATATTATATTATGACATTTCATATATTATTGTTAGTTTTGATTAACAAATGTTTTGATATAATAAACTTAATTCTAAATTCCCTTAATCAAATTTGCGAAAGTTACTTTGATAATTTCAAATATATTTTCAAGTATTACAAGCTCAAAAATAGAGTTTCTAATGAAAAACTTTCTATAAAAGCCTTTGAGTACCCCCCAAGTCCTTTAAAATGTTTATAAGCTTATTTTTCAAAATTCCCTAGCAATGTCTTGAGACACAAGATTATATGTCTTGAGACACATGAACTTCGAATGTAAAATACTACAGAGGAAGAATTATCTCAAGAAGATTTATGATTTGTCTCAAAACATAGGTGCAAGATATTTTTGATGATCCAATTAAAATTCCTATTGGTCTTATGACATGGGCTCAAGTTAAGAAATTCAATGAAGCACTTGTGGGCTTGATCCAACAAGTTTAGGTCGAACATGGCAAGACCAATTCTTATTTCGCCCCTGATAAAAACCCAAGTCCATGAAATGTTTTGCATGTGGAATTTTAAGGCCAAACTGTCCATTTAGTTTATTTAATTCACAGCTTTTAAATTAGAGTTTATTTAATTTTTTTTCATGTTATTTGATTTGTGTCTTTATTATTGCCTCATTAATATATTCCTAAATGTGTCTTTAAACATGTCTTAGTTTATTGTGTCTTTAATATGTCCTATTTATTACATTTTAATTATTATATTTAAGATGTCCTAATGATGAGTTTAATGTGTCTTAGGTACATTCCATGGTCAGCCACACATACATATACAAGGGTTCATGCACCAACGACTATTCCTCTTCCCCAAGTTTCAATGGACGGCAACACATGCTTTGCACCAAATAGATTCATACACCAGTGACTTTTTGACTTCTAAGTTCAATGTACTGCAACATTCATGCACAACCAAATTTGATGAACATACCTAGCACTTAGATGGACGATCAAGACAAGGGCCATGTATGTCTTTAAAAGACTCTTCACCACTAAGGAAGATACATGTATGATTAAGGAGGAAGAATGTGTTTTCATACATACAATGAACATTTTTAATATCTCTTTGAGAGTTATCTCTTTTTCCTTTAAGAATTAAACCCGAACTATCAAGACTTGTCTTGTGGCATTCAAAATTTAACCGATCTCATCACTTCCATCATTTCTATTTCCAAAGTGTGGTAGTCACCCTTATATTGTTGGTTCCTATTTCATATATAAACAGTGGGTCACAGTTTTATTCAATTATCAAAACTTATCGAAACATTAATCGTCTTTATAGAAATCAAGTCTCGTTTTTATATAGCTTAGGTTCATTTCTAAGATTGTTTTCGAGTTCGAAAATTATATCATTTTACCATTTGTGGATTATCTTTCTTGTGTTCCTATCCTTTATCATATTTCGAGTTTGATCCTATTTAAAAATGATCGGGTAACTTAAATCGTGACTCGTAATCTTACTTACGTACGAGGTTCACGTCATTTGGTATAAGAGCTAGAATTCTTTACAGGTATCATTTTATTTTCTCTCTTCCGAATTTGAAAAAAAAATCCAAAAAAAAAAGAGAGAAAGGAAAATACAAGGTGAAATTTTTAAAAAAATTTATGTGAACCCATCAATAAAATTTTCAATTAATTAATACTTTTAAGGCCATTTTACATATTTTGGTAAATTTTTATGACACCAAAAATAAATTCCTTTTATCCGTTTAGCCAAAATACCTTCTAATAATCTTTTTGAGTCATTAAAACCTATTTCTATCAAATTAATTTCAACCTTCCTTTTTCTTCAATTGTGCCCCATCCTAACAATGCCTCCAAGATTATCATTTTGTTAAGTTCTTTTCATACCAAGTTCTTTAAGAAATCAAGAGATTTTAGTGTTAAAAGGCGAGAGTGTGTGAGACTATTAGAGTTGTAAAAGCTAGAAATTGTATGCAAACACGATAAGAGTGAATTTTCTTTCCAAGAGCAATATGTGAGGTTTGTTTTGTGAGGTACACATCTTATTGTCAAATTCTTTCTTTTGTTTATTAAATCCATGATCAAAGAGAGTATTGTTTCGAAAAAGGCACTAAACGTTTGAACCAAGGGCAAGTGATTACAACGAGAGAACCTGTTTCAAACTTGTTGCCATGTGAAAGACAAGGTCTGTAGTTTGATAGATGATGGTGGGAGTTGTACTAATATTGCTAGTACAATCATGGTGGAAAATCTCCATTTGCGTACAACAAAGTACCTTCAACTGTACAACTTGCAATGGTTGAATGAGAATGGTAAAGTCAAAGTCACCAAACAAGTGATGGTATCTTTCTCAATTGGTAAGTACAAAGATGAAGTACTCTGTGACGTTGTCTCGATGCAGCTTGCGATATCCTTCTCTAGCATCCATGGAAATTCGATCGACGAGTTCATTATGATGGCCATGCTAATTGGTACACTTTCGAGCATCAAAATAAGAAGATCACCTTGGCATCATTGAATCCGAATCAAGTTCATGAATACCAAGCCAAGATGATGAAATTGAGAGAAAAAAAGAGTGAAGAAGAAAAAAGAATGAAAAAGAAAAGGAGAATGAAAAAGAAAGTGAAACGAAAAGAGAGACAAAAAATCAAATTTCTATACAAAAGAAATAAAGATTAGGAAAGTTGTAATGACCGAGCAGCCCATACTTGTACTTTTGTATAAAGAGTTGTACTTTAAAGCTAACAAACTTGACGAAACCTTGCCTGGTTCCATTTAACTCTTTTGTAAGAATTCCAAGATATCTTTCCTGAAAATGTTCCTAACGGGTTGTCGCCCTTAAGGGGCATAAAACATATTTGTGACTAAATCTATTATTCCAAACCGGCAAGCATACTGAAGTAACCCGAAAGAGACAAAAGAATTGCAAAAAGAAATCCAAGAGCTCATAGAAAGGGGCTACATTCGAGAAAGTCTTAGTCCCTGTGTGGTTCCTATCCTACTTGTGCCAAAAAAAAAAAGATGAGGCATGGCATATGTGTGTGGATTGTCGAGCTATTAATAAAATCACCATTAAGTATCGACATCCTATTCCCCAACTTGATGATCTTTTAAATGAGTTGTGTAGAGCTAGTCTATTCATAAAAATCGATTTGAAAAGTGGCTACCACCAAACTCATATGTGAGAAAGAGACGAATGGAAAATGACCTTTAAGACCAAATACAATTTGTATGAGTGGTTAGTAATTCCTTTCGACTTAACTAACATACCAAGCATATTCATGAGTTTAATGAATCATGTCTTATGAAATTTCCTTGGAAAATTTTGCGTGGTTTATTTTGAAGACATTTTAATTTATAGTCAAAGTCTTGATGAACATGTTAAACATTTGAGACCTATTTTGGAAGTTTTGCGAAACGATAAGTTATACACTAACCTTAAGAAATGTTCTTTTTGCACTAATAAACTTGTTTTTTTCGGTTTGTGTTGAGTTCCAAGGGCCTTCAAATAGACAAAAGAAAAGGTAAGTGCTATCTGAGATTGGCCACAACTGAAAAGTGTAACTAATGTTAGAATCTTCCATGGATTGACTAGCGTCTATCAAAGGTTTGTTAAAGATTTTAGTACTGTGGCTGCACCATTGACTGAGGTGATTAAAAAAAATGTTGGATTCCATTAGGGAGATGAATAAGAGAAAGCATTTAATTTAATTAAAATAAAGGTTAACTAATGCTCATTTACTTGCATTACCTAAATTTTTCTAAAACTTTCAAAGTAGAGTGTGATGCTTCAGGATTATGGATCGGAGCTACTTTGATGCAAGAAGGGCGCCCTTTCGCCTACTTTAGTGAGAAGTTGAGTGGAGTTGCTTTGAATTACCTTACATATGATAAAGAAATGTATGCGCTGATAAGAGCCCTAGAAACTTGGTAACATTATTTTTGGCCAAAAGAGTTTGTCATCTATACTGACCACGAATCCTTGAAGCATTTGAAGGGCCAAAATAAATTGAATAAACTGCATGCCAAGTGGGTTAAATTCCCTGAAACCTTTGTATAAACAAGGTAAGGGGAATATTGTTGTTGATGCCCTATCTCGAAGGTATACTTTGCTATCTTTAAATTTGAAACTTCTTAGATTTGAATACATAAAGGATTTTTATCCTAAAGATGTTGACTTTGTATTGTGTTTAAGGCTTGTGAGAGATAGGCATTTGAGAAATTCTTTAAGCATGATAGTTACCTGTTTCGCGAGAACAAGTTGTGTGTGCCAAAGGGTTCCATACGTAAATTATTAGTCACAGAAGCTCATAAAGGTGGACTCATGGGACATTTTTGCATATTTAAGACTTTGGGAGAGTTACAAAATCTTTTTTTTTCCAAACATGAAAAAAGATGTTGATCGATTCTATGAAAGGTGTATTGTATGTAAGAAAGCTAAATCTTGAGCTAATCCACACGGCTTGTACACCCCTTTACCCATTCCTAATGAACCGTGAACTGATATATCGATGGATTTCATTCTAGAATTACCTTAGACTAAAGGAGGAAAAGATTCAATTTTCGTGGTTGTTAACCGTTTCTCAAAAATGGCACACATCATTCTGTGTCATAAAACTGACAATGTTATGCACATATCTAATTTGTTTTTCGGGAAAGTTGTTAGATTACATGGTGTTCCAAGGAGTGCCATTTCTAATCGAGACATCACATTCTTGAGCAACTTTTGGAAGCTACTGTAGGGTAAGTTGGGCATGAAATTGTTGTTTTCCACCACCTATCATCCCCAAACGAATAGTCAAATCGAGGTAGTCAATTGAACTTTGTCTACTTTGTTGCATGCCATCGTTCAAAGAAATTTAAAATCTCAAAAAGAGTGTTTACCTCATGTCAAATTTACATACAATCATAGCATTTATTCCACCACTAAATTTTCACCATTTTAGATTGTTTATGGATTTAATCCTCTAACACCTATTGATCTAATTCTATTACCTCTAGTGAATTTGTGAATCTAGATGGAACAAGAAGAGCTGAATTCATTTGAAATCTACATAAGAAATTTAAGGATAACATCAAGTGAAGGACAAAACAATATGTATCTCAAGCCAACAAAGGATATAAGAGAATTGTGTTTGAACTTGGAGATTGGCTTTGGGTACATATGCATGAGGAGCAGTTTCCAGTGCAAAGATGATCTAAGCTACTTTCAAAAGGAGACAGACCTTGTCAAATATTGGAAATGATTAATGATAACTCTTATAAATTGGACCTTCCCAGTAAATATAACATTAGTTTCGGTTTTAATGTGGCTGACTTGTCTCCTTATGATATAGGTGACAATTTGAGGATAAAACACGGACAAAACACCTTAAAGAGGGAGGGAATGATGTGATCTCTAGAACGTTAATTGGGTAAAACAACAAGCTGCCCATTTTCACACCATTTGGGTCATATTTTGATGAGACTCCAAGAGATAGGAGGCAAGATATTTCTAATAATCCAATTAAAATTCCTATTGGGCTTATGACGTAGGCTAGAGTTAAGAAATTCAAGGAAGCACTTGTGGGCTTGATCCAGCAAGTTTGGGTCGAACATGACAAGACCAATCCTTATTTGACCCT
This sequence comes from Gossypium hirsutum, assembly GCF_007990345.1. Classification (NCBI taxonomy): domain Eukaryota; kingdom Viridiplantae; phylum Streptophyta; class Magnoliopsida; order Malvales; family Malvaceae; genus Gossypium; species Gossypium hirsutum. The sequence continues at coordinate 48,943,328 of NC_053428.1, read as the reverse complement.
TGATAAAAACTCAAGCCCATGCAACATTTTACATGTGGAATTTTAAGGCCCAACTGTCCATATAACACCCCTAATCCATCTCCATAATCGGGTTAAGGTTAAAGAGTGTTCAGTAAAAGTCATAACACTTAATGACAATTAATCATTCAAATCCCAAATTAAAACTCAAATATTCAAATTCAAATTTCATTTCATAGCACAATCATAATTACGGGCCTTAAACCGACCTTACAAGGCCCTACAAATAATTTGGGAACAATTAGGGACCAATTTGAAACAAAATATAAAGTTTTATAAAAATATAAAAATTTTAAACATAGGGTTCACACAGCTGTGTGGCCAAGCCGTGTGATACAGGGACATGGCCGTGTGGCCAACTGTTTAGCTTTTGAAATAATTTCATATAGCCGTGTCGCAGGCCATCTACTAGACTGTGTTCAATTTGATGTTGGGCCACACGATCGCGTCACAGGTCGTGCCCTAGACCATGTTACATACTGATTTGAAACACACGAACATGTAAAGAGACTATGTGTAGCACACGATCGTATGGCAACCCGTGGCCCAGGCGTGTGCCCCTATTTGTGCCTTCAAATGCAAGTTTACCAATTTATGTTTACTTGGACATCAAACAACTCATTTACCAGCAATTAAAGCTACTCAAAACACGATCAAATCGACTGAAACATGTCAAAAACATCTAACCTAAGTGTCGAACCAATGTGCCCACATTGACACCACAATTCAATAAACAAATACATCCACAAAACATACCACAACAAGTTACAGTCAAGCTTATAAGTTCATACTAAAAACACATACCATACTTATCATTTCATTTTTGTCCATTCACAACCAATATACCATTTCTCAACTACTTTTAAGAGTTTATACCAACTAGCCAAAACATAGTTATTTCAAATTTCATATTAAAACCAAAAGCAACTATACAAGCAAGCTATTATCAGGTTTAAACAACTTTACGCCAACCTATTATGAAAAGCTCCACACCATATTTAGATTTTCATACCAAACCTTGAACTAGCACATTATTAACTAAAGCATATATTCCTCGCACAAGTATGGAACATACCACTTGTAATATGTACTTAAAACATATACAAGATACTCCTATTGCATACCACATATCTCAAAATTAAACGTTTTCAAAATCTACCAAAAAGAATCTGGATAGTGTGATATTTGCGTTGATCCAATCGCCCTATTCCGCAAAATGTTATCTACATGAAATAGGAAAATGACACGAGTAAGCTTTAATAAGCTTAGTTAGTTCACAGGTTAAAACGATAAAACTTACCGAATAAACATAATAAATCATTTAATAACAATGTTAATAAACATTAGTCCTATCAATCACAATCAATCAATAGTGAGTTATACAAATAGACAAGTTGTATAATCCGTTCAATCATACAAATTCAATCAAAATCAAGTCACGATATACTATCGGAAATCAAGCAAACATTTATTCAATTCAATACTTAAGTCATTTGACCATTTAAAATCTACTGATGAATGATATAACAGATATGGATATGCGGTTATCCACCGAAACACACCAAAATGCTCCAACGAGCCAAACCAACTGAGAACTCACCTTGGCACAAAGTGCCTAGTCCATTGGCTAACATCCCTCCAAAAATACACCTCGGCACCAAGTGCCAAGCTTGAAGTGTGACAGCCCAAAATTGACCCTAGTCGGGAAGTGGTTTTGGGACCACAAAACCGAGTCATAAAATTTAGTTAAAATTTTATTTGCATATCTTATATGTGTGATAGTACTTGTATAAAAATTTGATGTTTTAATTTTGTATTAGGAATGTGAATTTTGCTTGAAAGGATCTAGTTGAGAGACTTAGAAAATTATGATAGGTAAATAAGTAAGGACCAAATAGTATTAAAATAGGAAAGTTTGGGTTTGCATGTCAAAGTGCCCAATTCTTGATAAGTGGCCGGCCAAGCATGGTTCCATTCCTCCAAGTTTATGTTGTTTATTATTTAATATTGGTAAGTAAATTAGAATAAATAAAAGAAGGGAATTAAAAAGAAAAAAGGATGAATAAAATAAGGGAGGAAGAAGGAGTGTTCATCCTTTTCCTTATCACAATTGCCGTACCTAAAGAAAGAAAAAGAAGAAAGTGAAGTTAAGGCATTTGGTCATCTTCAAGTTGATTAAGAAGCTCTTGAATATTCGGTGCCTAGGGGAAAAGTTTCTAAGAAGTTTGGCCATGCATGTAACTAGATTGAGGTATGTTTGATATTATTCTTTGAGATTCATGTATATTTTAAGTTGTAAGTTTGAAATCTACCTAGCCATGGTTCAAATTTTGTTAATTGATGGAGATGATATTCGGCCATGAATGTTACATTCTTGGTTGGTATTTTGATGTCTTTGGTGATGAGGTATGAAGATGGTTGATTTTGAGTGTTTAATAAAAAGGATACATGAATTATTGTTAAATAATGGTCGAATGTAGCATGATTAAAGATGTGAATAAATTGAAGTTAAGGAGGTTGTCAATGAAAAATATGAGTTGGATGAGTTTTAAAGAATAAAAATTTAGGTGACTAGAGGTCAAGGACATTCGGTCAAAGGCTTGTGTGCTAGCAAAATCGGCCTAAATGTCGTTTTGATGTGTTGAATTGAGTAAGCTAGATGTTGGAACACATAAGGATTCGGCCTTCTAAAACAATAGAGATAAGTGTATGAAAGGCTAAGTTTAAGTAGTAAGGCCGAATAGGTTGTAGATAAGACACTTGTGAGTTCTTGGCCAAGCAATTGACAAATTAAATTAGAGTTCTTGTGACGTATAATGTCAAGTCTAACTTGGTATATTTGGCCACCTAACTAAGTACATCGGTGGTGTTGAATGTAATCTTACACATTCGGCCATATGGGGTAAAAATGGGTCGAGTGTTCATGAGATGAAATTAGGTGTTTAAATGATGTTATAGTTGACATTGTGCATATATACATGCATTCGGCCATCTAATTGAGTATGAAGGTGGTGTAAATCTAATTGTGATGCCCATTCCGAAGTATATATATATACATATATATGTATATATACATAAGTATGCCCATTCGCGATGTTACCTTTAATTATGTGTATAATCGACTAAATGGGTAATTAGTGAGGATGGTTGCCGAATATACAAACATACATATGCATGTGTAATTGAATTATGAATGTTTATCAAGATGGTTAAACTAGTTGATTTATTGATTAAGCTCAAGGAGTTAAAGGAGGAGAATCAAGCAAAGGCAAAGAAAAGATCATCGAGTAGCCGAGTTGGAACCGTCCTACCCAACACAAAGTAAGTCATCAAGCATATAT